>NC_143025.1:85745000-85770000 GCF_057628025.1 Oncorhynchus mykiss | reverse complement strand
CTGGTCTTGTATTGTGTGTCTGGCTGGTGTTGTATTGTGTGTCGTGTTGTGTGTCTGGCTGGCTGATGTTGTGTGGGTGGCTGATGTTGTATTGTGTGTCTGGCTGGCTGGTGTTGTGTGTCTGGCTGGTGTTGTGTTGTGTGTCTGGCTGGCTGGCTGGCTGGCTGGCTGGCTGGCTGGCTGGCTGGTGTTGTGTTGTGTTGTGTGTCTGGCTGGTGTTGTATTGTGTGTGTTGTCAATGTGGCACCATCATAGGATGCCACCTTTCCAAAAATTCAGTTCATCAAATTTCTGACCAGCTGGTGTTGCCCTGGTCAGCTGTAAGGGCTGTTTTGTTGTATGTAAAAGTCTAGGAGCAACAACGGCTCAGCAGCGATCACGTTCTGTGAGCTTGTGTGGCCTACCACTACCACGGGTTGAAAGTCATAGCTCTTCAGCAGGGCCATTCCACTGCCAGTGTTTGTCTATGGAGATTGCATGGCTGTGTGCTCAATTTTTTTCACAAGCAACAGGTGTGGCTGAAATAGCCGAATCCACTCATTTGAAGGGGTGTCCACATACTTTTGTATATATAGAGTGTATACATATATTCCAGTCTCGGACCATGCTCTTTCTCAGACACTATATATACAAAAGTATGTGGACACCCCTTCAAATCAGTGGATTCAGCTATTTCAGCCACACCCGTTGCTGACAGGTGTATAAAATCGAGCACACAGCCGTACAATCTCCATTTACAAACGTTGTGAAGGGAAATCTTAACGCTACAGCATACAATGACATTCTGTGCTTATAACTTTTTGGCAACAGTTTGGGGAAGGCCTTTTCCTGTTTCAGCATGACAATAACTCTGTGCACAAAGTGAGGTCCATACAGACATGGTTTGTTGAGATCGGTGTGGAAGAACTCGACTGTTTGGGGAAGGCCCTTTCCTGTTTCAGCATGACAATAACCCTGTGCACAAAGTTAAGTCCATACAGACATGGTTTGTTGAGATTGGTGTGGAAGAACTTCATATTAATGCCCATGGTTTTGGAATGAGATGTTCGACGAGCAGGTGTCCACATACTTTTGGTAACGTTGTGTATTTATTTCCATTACAAAGAGCTATTGAGCTATTGTTGTTTGGATCCTGGATGCTGGTTGGACAAGCAGTGCTCCAAGCCATGCTGTATTGGCCATCACAGACACACCTATGCCTGCTAACAGTTCTAATGATCACTGCTCCTCCGTCAGTATATCATGTTCATGTTACTGTCCTAATCATCTCTTGTATTGATCTCAACCAGCACATTATTTCTCCAGACTTTAGTTTGGTAAGGCTTCGGGGTTAATATAAAACTGCTCGATGTCTGCCTGTCAGATCTTGCAGACGATGTTTTCACTTTTACATCTTGATCTCAGTAGTACCGTACATCGAGTGAACGGTGCCCAGATGAGACGAGACAACTTTCTCTGAGCCAGTCGAAATCACGCATCAACATCATCAACTCTCTTCTCTGTATACATCAATGATTTCGCTCTTGCTTGTGGTGATTCTCTGATCCACCGCTACACAGACGACACCATTCTGTATACTTCTGGCCCTTCTTTGGACACTGTAGTAACATACTTCCATAAAGCTTTAATGCCGTACAACTCTCCTTCCGTGGCCTCCAATTGCTCTTAAATGCAAGTAAAACTAAATGCATGCTCTTCAATCGATCGCTGCCTGCACCTGCCCGCCCATCCAGCATCACTACCCTGGACAGTTCTGACTTAGAATATGTGGGCAACTACAAATACCTAGGTGTCTGGTTAGACAGTAAACTCTCCTTCAAGACCCACATTAAGCATCGCAAATCCAAAATTAAATCTAGAATCGCCTTCCAAACATACCCTCGTAAAACTGACTATCCTACCGATCCTCGACTTCGGCCTTGTCATTTACAAAATCCCCTCCAACACTATACTCAACAAATTGGATGCAGTCTATCACAGTGCCATCCGTTTTTTCACCAAAGCCCCATATACTACCCACCACTGTGACCTGTATGCTCTCGTTGGCTGGCCCTCGCTTCATACTCGTCGACAAACCCACTGGCTCCAGGTCATCTACAAGTCTTTGCTAGGTAAATCCCCGCCTTATCTCAGCTCACTGGTCACCATAGCAGCACCCGCCCACAGCACGCGCTCCAGCAGGTATATTTCACTGGTCACCCCCAAAGCCAATTCCTCGTTTGGTCGTCTTTCCTTCCAGTTCTCTGCTGCCAAAGACTGGAACAAACTGCAAAAATCTCCCTCACTAACTTCAAGCACCAGCTGTCAGAGCAGCTCACAGATCACCTGTACATAGCCCATCTGTAAATAGCCCATCCAACTACCTCATCCCCATACAGTATTTATTTATTTATTTTGCTCCATTGCACCCTAGTATCTGTACTTGCACATTCATCTTCTGCACATCTATCACTCCAGTGTTTAATTGCTATGTCGTAATTACTTCGCCACTATGGCCTATTTTATTGCCTTTACCTCCCTTATCAGACCTCATTTGCACGCACCATCTTTTTTTCTACTGTATTATTGACTGTATGTTTGTTTTACTCCTTGTGTTGTTGTTTGTGTTGAACTGCTTTGCTTTATCTTGGCCAGGTCGCAGTTGTAATTGAGAATTTGTTCTCAAGGTGAAATAAAAAAAATAAAAAAATCATCATGGACAAATCCAAGTAAATGCCAATTGAAAAAACTGCTCAAACAAACTAAAATGCAGCTAGTGTCCCTGTCATTCTAAGGTTCAATGTTGAACGTGACTGATTTAGCTGAAGTTGGATAGCTAGCAACTACCTCCTAGCGGGGGACTGATTCAGAACAGGCGCTATCTACTACTACCTCCTAGAAGTGGGACAAACTGATTCTAATATCTAGCATCTCTCTCTCTCTCTCTCTCTCTCTCTCTAACCTCCCACGCTCATCTCAAAGCAAGAGTGGTTCCTAATTTGCCCCCCCCCCCCCCCCCCCACACACACACACACACACACGCACAAACACAAACACAAACACATGCACGGACAAACACACACGCACGCACACACCAGCTCTCCCCGTGAGCTGAGGCAGGCAGACTCTGACATCTCTGTGACCTGGGTATCCACAGCTTCTTTAGAGAAGGTAGCTGCAGTATTTCATATATCCCAGTCCCACCCTCCCCACCTCTGGCTGTCATACAGACACAGCAAACATCCCTAAGAGCACCGTGCCGGAGGTGATTATCATATCACATATCATGTTATGCTATATCATATTATCACTTTAGTACTGTGGCAACTAGCACAGCTAGAGCATGGCTTTCTCCTTTTTATTTCACTAGAAAGTGACGAGGCTCTACCTTCACCCTGCCTGACTCCTAAAGTTTGATTTATTTTTTTTTATTTTTCAGGGAGGAGACGAGGAGGGTGGATCATTCTCAGATGAATGCATTCAGTTGTGGAACCTGACTAGGTATCCCCTTTCCTCACCTCTGCTTCGTGTTTCTGTTTAAAGCTGCGGTGTTTCTGAGGAGGGGCGATCCAGGGATAATATCCCTTCACGATAGACATCTAGTTCTACATGTTACATGGTTCAGCTGTTAAAAAGGAGACTGTGACGCTCCGTATGAATCAGGCTCATAATGGTGTACCATCTAACCATTGTGAAGCCAGAGCACTGCCCTCCTTTCCTCCTTTCCTTCCACTCCAGTTAATGTCTTAATGTTCCAATTAGCACGATACCAATTGTATATTTAACAAAATGCAATTTAAGCCAATTTTAGACAGTATATATTTTTGATAAACATGACAAATAACTTTGTTTGCCAGGAAACGTTCATGTCAAAGTAATCTCACAAGCTGGTGACGAGGCTGTGAATAAAGTGATTCAAGCCACTGTTCACCCTGTGGACCGTGGACCCTTCAAAGCCGCTATCCTCAGAGTCCAATTCATACGTGTAGCGACCCACTTACATTACATTTGAGTCATTTAGCAGACCCTCTTATCCAGAGTGACTTGCAGGAGCAATTAGGTTTAAGTGCCTTGCTCAAGGGCACATTACCTTGAAGGTAGACTTTAAAACGCTACCTATATTTTAAACTATGGACCCACCAGCCCCTTCCATTTACACTACTCTCCATTTCTGCTCATTTCTCCCCCATCCCCCCCTCTCTCTATCACTCTTTCTTTCTTTGGCTGTCTCGCTGTCTCTCTTTCTCTCACTCTCTCTGTCTGTCTCCTGTGTACCTGTGCACCACAGTAGCCCTAAGGAGTGGTGAATGAGCGAGAGAGAGAGCGGGAAAGAGGGAGAGATGGAGATGGAGAGAGAGCAACATGAGTGAGAGAGAGAGAGAAGAGAGGAGGGGGGATATATCAAAAGTAACAGAGGAAGAGATAGGAGAGTAGGAGAGAGAGTGAAGGAAAAGAGAGTGTCGGCTCAGCCTTAATTCTCTGTGACCACCGGCCACATGGCAAATGGCTCAACAGAACACAAAAGACAATGCCCAAGGAGCAGTCAGCCCTTCCTCCTCTGAGGGGCCAAAATGAATCTGTTACAGTATCAAGAGGACTGACTATTGAATGTGTGGTAGAATAATGCTATAGTATCCACGTTTGGAATCTATCTGAAACTCTGAAGCTATCTATACGGCTGTATGATCTATGTGGTAGCTTGTATCTATCTGTACAGGGTGAACTCTACATTACTCGATGCAAAGGAGACTTATTGTCTATTTCCATTGGTCTCATCCCCCACACAGGCCTATAGATGCTGTGAAACCCTGTGGAGATATGGGGCCTGGGTGATCAGGTTACTGAAAACTGTGGTATCGTTTGATTGGTCAATGGTGGGTGGTTTTCAGCTGTTCTAAATGGAATGAAATGATCCTGTATCCAGTCGATTGAGGACGGTTCTATGATCAATTCTCATTTTTAGGCATCTGGCCTAGTTGGCATGTCTTTGTTCATCTCTTTGTGTTCATGTAAATTACCCTAGGATCTAGGATTATATGCCTATAATTATGTTTTGTTAACGTCAGTATTGGCTTGTAACTTAAGCTTTATGCCTTATATGTGAATACATTCATTTTACAAAATTATTAAATAATATTTGCTTAGATATTTGCTTCTCATAACTATTTATTTATCTTAGTCAGCTAAACACATGCTACTTGATTGCACATGGTTTTACTTTAATACACAGAGTGTATAAAACATTAGGAACACCTTCCTAATATTGAGTTGCACCCCATGTTGCCCTCAGAACAGCCTAAATTCTTTAGGGGGTATGGACTCTACAAGGAGTCAAAAATGGGATGCTGGCCCATGTTGACTACAATGTTTCCTACAGTGTTGAGTTGGCTGGATGTCCTTTAGGTGGTGAACCATTCTTGATACACACGGGAAACTGTTGAGCGTAAAAAGTTATTGATACACACTAAAGCAACTGTGCCTGGCACCTACTACCATACCCTGTTCAAAGGCACTTACATCTTTTGTCTTGCCCATTCACCCTCTGAATGGCACACATACACAATCCAGGTCTCAATTGTCTCAAGGCTTAAAAATCCCTTAACCTCTATGGGATCGGTAACCCCCCCCTCCCCCCTTGAGGTTGCAAGTAACTAAAAAATCTCCATGACATAGACATACAGTATCTGATATGGGCAGAAAGCTGACATTATTATCTAACTGCACTGTCCAATTTACAGGAGCTATTACAGTGAAATAATGCCATGCTATTGTTTGAGGGGAGTGCACAATTCTGAACTTGAAAATATATTAATAAACCAATTAGGCACATTTGGGCAGTCTTGATACAACATTTTGAACAGATGTGCAATGGTTCATCGGATCAGTCTAAACCTGTGCATATGCACCGCTGCCATCTAGTGGTCAAAATTGTATTTTTACCTGCCCTGGAATAATACATTGTGGCCTTTCTCTTGCATTTCAAAAATGATGGTACATAAAAAGTGCATGTTTTTTTCCTTTGTATTATCTTTTACCAGTTCTCCTACATTCAATTCACATTTCCACAAACTTCAAAGTGTTTCCTTTCAAATGGTACCAATAATATGCATATCCTTGCTTCAGGGCCTGAGCTACAGGCAGTTAGATTTGGGTACGTCACTTTAGGCGAAAATTGAAAAAAAGGGGGCTATCCCTAACTAATATGAGAGAAATATAGTTCCCACAGATTCAGACAGCCTTACCTACGCAAACAGCCTTACCTATGCAGATTCAGACAGCCTTACCTACACAGACAGCCTTACCTATGCAAACAGCCTTACCTATGCAGATTCAGACAGCCTTACCTACGCAGACAGCCTTACCTATGCAGACAGCCTTACATACGCAGACAGCCTTACCTATGCAAACAGCCTTACTTATGCAGATTCAGACAGCCTTACCTACGCAGACAGCCTTACATACGCAGACAGCCTTACCTATGCAGAGAGAGAGAGAGAGAGAGAGAGAGAGAGAGAGAGAGAGAAATACGCTAGATTGTATATCTCAGTTACAGAGAATGGTAGTCTGTGCTGTGATGGCAGAGGCTTCCCCTCAGTCTGTGCTGTGATGGTAGAGGCTTCCCCTCAGTCTGTGCTGTGATGGCAGAGGCTTCCCCTCAGTCTGTGCTGTGATGGCAGAGGCTTCCCCTCAGTCTGTGCTGTGATGGCAGAGGCTTCCCCTCAGTCTGTGCTGTGATGGCAGAGGCTTCTTCTCGGTCTGTGGGATTGGAGAGACTGAGCGGATGGACATGGGCGTATTTGGCAAATTCCAATGGTTGCTGGGTAGTAGAAGAGGGATGGAGGGAGGGAGACATAAGGAATCAAGACACTTGTTATGCTAATAGTGTCATGCATACCAGCTGGATGTTTAAGCAATAAGGTTATATGTGTTATATGTGTTATATGGACAATATACCACGGCTAAGGGCTTTCCTTATGCACGATGCAACTCAGAGTGCCTGGAAAAAGCCCTTAGATCTTGTATATTGGACATACACCTCGAGTTGCTTTATTGCTATTATAGACTGGTTGCCAACGTAATTAGAGCAGTAAAAATACATGTGTTGTCATAACCATGGTATATGGTCTGCTTTCTCATGGCTGTCAGCCAATCAGCATTCAGAGCTCAAATCAGCAATCAGCATTCAGAGCTCAGTTTATAAATAGGGATATACACTGAGTATCCCAAATATTAGGAACACCTTCCTGATATTGTGTTCCCCTCCCCCTGCCCCTCCCCCTTTTGCCCTCAGAACAGCCTCATTTTGTCAGGGCATGGACTCTACAAGGTGTCAAAAAAGTTCCACAGGGATGCTGGTACATGTTGACTCCAGTGTTTCCCACAGTTGTGTCAAGACGGCTGGAGGACCTCTGGGTGTTGCACCATTCTTGATACACACAGGAAATTGTTGAGCGTGGAAAACCAAGCAGTGTTGCAGTTCTTGACACAAACCGGTGCGCCTGGCACCTACTACCATACCCCGTTCAAAGGCACAACTATTTTGTCTTGCCCATTCACCCTCTGAATACTCAATCCATGTCTCAATTGTCTCAAGGCTTGATAATCCTTCTTTAACCCTGTCTCCTCCCCTTCATCTTTAACCCTGTCTCCTCCCCTTCATCTTTAACCTGTCTCCTCCCCTTCATCTTTAACCCTGTCTCCTCCCCTTCATTTTAAACCCTGTCTCCTCCCCTTCATCTTTAACCTGTCTCCTCCCCTTCATCTTTAACCCTGTCTCCTCCCCTTCATCTTTAACCTGTCTCCTCCCCTTCATCTTTAACCTGTCTCCTCCCCTTCATCTTTAACCTGTCTCCTCCACTTCATCTTTAACCCTGTCTCATCCCCTTCATCTTTAACCCTGTCTCCTCCCCTTCATATTTAACCTGTCTCCTCCCCTTCATCTTTAACCCTGTCTCCTCCCCTTCATCTTTAACCCTGTCTCCTCCCCTTCATCTTTAACCCTGTCTCCTCCCCTTCATCTTTAACCCTGTCTCCTCCCCTTCATCTTTAACCTGTCTCCTCCCCTTCATATTTAACCTGTCTCCTCCCCTTCATCTTTAACCTGTCTCCTCCCCTTCATCTTTAACCTGTCTCCTCCCCTTCATCTGTAACCTGTCTCCTCCCCTTCATCTTTAACCCTGTCTCCTCCCCTTCATCTGTAACCTGTCTCCTCCCCTTTATCTACACTGATTGAAGTGGATTTAACAGTTGACCTCATAGCTTTTACCTGGATTCACCTGGTCAGTCTATGTGATGGAAAGAGCAGGTGTTCTTAATGTTTTGTGTACTCAGCGTATGTGTTTGTGAACTTGTCTGTGCATATCTACATACACTACATGACCACAAGTATGTGAACACCTGCTCACCGAGCATCTCATTCCAAAATCATTGGCATTAATATGGAGTTGGTCCCCCCCTTTGCTGCTATAACAGCCTCCACTCTTCTGGGAAAGGCTTTCCACTAGATGTTGGAACATTGCTGCGGGGACTTGCTTCCATTCAGCCACAAGAGCATTAGATGTTGGTCACTGATGTTGGGCGATTAGGTCTGGCTCGCAGTCGGCATTCCAATTCATCCCAAAGGTGTTTGATGGGGTTGAGGTCAGGGTTCTGTGCAGGCCAGTCAAGTTCTTCCACACCGATCTCGACAAACCATTTCTGTATAGACCTCGTTTTGTGCATTGCCATGCTGAAACAGGAAAGAGCCTTCCCCAAATTGTTGCCACAAAGTTGGAAGCACAGAATCATCTAGAATGTCATTGTACGCTGTAGCATTAAGATTTCCCATCAGACAATTTTTATGTTCTATTCACTTCAGCACACTTCGGTCCCGTTCTATGAGCTTGTGTGGCCTACCACTTCACGGCTGAGCCATTGTTGCTCCTAGATGTTTCCACTTCACAATAACAGCACATACAGTTGACCATAGCAGCTCTAGCAGTGCAGAAATTTGACAAACTGACTTTTTGGAATGGTGGCATCCTACGACAATGCCACGTTGAAAGTCACTGAGCGTTTCAGTAAGGTTATTCTACTGACAGTTTTTGTCTATGGAGATTGCATGGCTGTGAGGTCTTTTCTTTTGCCGAATCCACTCATTTCAAGGGGTGTCCACATACTTATTTTATATATTGTGCATAACAGATTTTCAGAATAGCTTATTTACCAATATTGATGTATAGTAAACACACACACACGCACACACACACGCACACACACACACACACACACACACACACACACACACACACACACACACACACACACACACACACACACACACACACACACACACACACACACACACACACATAAACAAGTTTCATACATGAATGTACCTCTCTCTCTGTTCCCTGCTGATGACTTTGAATACAAGCACTCCAGTTGAATGGTGCTCTCACCTCTCCTCGCCTGATTTCACTTTCATCTCTACCAGCAGGAGAGAGGAGCCTGGCTCATCAATGATTGACAACACAAGTGGACGACTTGCAGAATTTATATTTTTGTAGAAAGAAACACATGTGGGCGGAAGCCAGCTTACGTCTGAAAAGTCACCAGTTAGTTTGGCCAGTCAGAGATGCCGAGAGAGACAGACTGACCTCAGGGATAGGGTTAGCCACCATGGGGGTGGACGGGTGTTGGAGGAGTGTGTGTGTGTGTTTGTACATGCCCCTATTCCCCTAGCGTGAGTTTGTGGGCTTTTCAGTGCACATCCTCACATCTCTCATCTAAGTGGAGCCATCTGACGCCATCTGTGATGTGAATCGAGGGTGTCCCATTATGAAGTCATCAAGCTTTAACAGTGTGTGTGTCTGAAGCTCTGGGTAGCACCAGACACCTGCAGATGGTTCAGAGAACAGCATTGATGCTGTACACCTGCAGATGGTTCAGAGAACACCATTGATGCTGTATACCTGCAGATGTTTCAGACTACACCATTGATGCTGACAGCTGCAGATGGTTCAGAGAACACCATTGATGCTGTATACCTGCAGATGTTTCAGAGAACACCACTGATGCTGTACACCTGCAGATGGTTCAGAGAACACCACTGATGCTGTATACCTGCAGATGGTTCAGAGAACACCACTGATGCTGTACACCTGCAGATGGTTCAGAGAACACCACTGATGCTGTACACCTGCAGATGGTTCAGACTACACCATTGATGCTGTATACCTGCAGATGGTTCAGAGAACACCACTGATGCTGTATACCTGCAGATGGTTCAGAGAACACCATTGATGCTGTATACCTGCAGATGGTTCAGAGAACACCACTGATGCTGTACACCTGCAGATGGTTCAGACTACACCACTGATGCTGTACACCTGCAGATGGTTCAGAGAACACCATTGATGCTGTACACCTGCAGATGGTTCAGACTACACCATTGATGCTGTATACCTGCAGATGGTTCAGAGAACACCACTGATGCTGTACACCTGCAGATGGTTCAGAGAACACCATTGATGCTGTATACCTGCAGATGGTTCAGACTACACCACTGATGCTGTACACCTGCAGATGGTTCAGAGAACACCATTGATGCTGTACACCTGCAGATGGTTCAGACTACACCATTGATGCTGTATACCTGCAGATGGTTCAGAGAACACCATTGATGCTGTACACCTGCAGATGGTTCAGACTACACCATTGATGCTGTACACCTGCAGATGGCTCAGAGAACACCATTGATGCTGTACACCTGCAGATGGTTCAGACTACACCATTGATGCTGTATACCTGCAGATGGTTCAGAGAACACCACTGATGCTGTATTCCCAGTAGCGTGCCACTATAGTCTCCAGGTCTTGTGTGTCTTAATGTGTGGCCTTGCCCTGAGGGAGATAGACATGCATGCAGATGGGCCTAAATGGAGTTCCTTCTCCCAAATGGCACCCTATTCCCTATATAGTGCACTATGGTTGACCAGAGCCCAAATGGAGCCCCATAGGGCCCTTGTCAAAAGTAGTGCACTATATAGGGAATAGGGTGCCATTTGTGATGTAGACGGGTCTTGTTGGAGGATGGATACATCCATTGGTCTTAATGGAAGACACCATGACAGCTGTTAACGCCACACATTCCAAAATTAGACTCACACATTTCCTGTCACAGTTTTGTGAGAGAAACCCTGTTTTTAGATATATTTACCATCAGCAAGGTATTTTATTGTACATTTTGTGTCTTCATAGTGTCCCTTTGGTGTGCTACTGATACACGATCAGCACTAAATAATTAAATTCACATAGTTTATCTTCTCCAGTGTTTCTAGACCTCAGCTGTTAGAAACAGAGAGAGAGAGAGAAAGAGAGAGAGAGAGAGAAATAAAGAGGGAGAGAGAGAGAGAGAGAGAGAGAGAGAGAGAGAGAGAGAGAGAAATACAGAGGGAGAGAGAGAGAGAGAGAGAGATAGAGGGAGAAAGACAGAGGGAGAGAGAGAGAGAGAGAGAGAGAGAGAGAGAGAAAGACAGAGGGCGAAAGAGAGAACGAGAGAGAGGGAGAGAGAGAGAGAGAGAGAGAGAGACAGAGGGAGAGAGAGCGAGAGAGAGAGAGAGAGAGAGAGCGAGAAAGACAGAGGGCGAAAGAGAGAACGAGAGAGAGAGAGAGAGAGAGAGAGAGAGAGAGAGAGAGAGAGAGAGAGAGAGAGAGAGAGAGAGAGAGAGAGAGAGACAGAGGGCGAAAGAGAGAACCAGAGGTTTTGAAGAGCCTGACCTCGTTCGATACTCTATTGATTTGGCTCGCTGGGCTTCATAGCTGAAATTCCTGAAATGTGGAAGTTAGCAGCTGAAGGCTTGTTACAGATGTACTGCAATGAATATGATCACTCTCAATTCCTCTCTAGCATCCACTGTTATTGTACCTAGAGCCTGAGTTATAAGTACTGTACATTGTTTGTGTATTCTGGATGTGTGAAATGTCAATATTGATGAAGGACAGATGGACCTAAAGGTGATTTATCAAGCTTAACCTACGCGAATAAATGGGTGCATATTCTATTCATATTTGTGAATGTAGGCAGAGACAGTAGCCTACATCATGTTTGTGTGTGTATTTAAATGTTTCTGTTTGGGGTATTTTAGCATCTTCATATTAAAGAGATTCTCCTGTACTTTTTTAAAACTTCTTAGCCAGTAGTTCTGAAAGTGGCTCTCACGAGCTAAAAGTGGTCCCTGAAAATAGTGCAAATATATGCACCTCGTCATTGCTCTGTCTATCACTCTGCTGTGTGTTCATCTTGCTAGCTGTCACTCAAATGGTGAGGGGCTGAAGCTCATTGGTTGAACTTGAATTGGGGGGGGGGGGGGTAAAATAGTAATTCTGCTCTGAGATTATGTATGTATGAACTACACATTGACACATCCAGCCTAAAAAATACTTAACAGGTGCCAAAGTTCCAGAGCATGTCTTTAATATTTGTGTGTTAGTTCTGACTCGCTGTCATGGTTAAAGTGTTTATACCCCACAGACAAACATTTTATTTGATGTGACACATTTCTCAGCTATTTCGCTCCTCAGATCCTACAGCGTTTCTGTTCTTTGTGCACAGGTGATCTTCAACAGTTACGTTCATAGGTGATCTTCAACAGTTACGTTCATAGGTGATCTTCAACAGTTACGTTCATAGGTGATCTTCAACAGTTACGTTCATAGGTGATCTTCAACAGTTACGTTCATAGGTGATCTTCAACAGTTACGTTCATAGTTGATCTTCAACAGTTACGTTCATAGGTGGTCTTCAACAGTTACGTTCATTGGTAATCTTCAACAGTTACGTTCATAGGTGATCTTCAACAGTTACGTTCATAGGTGATCTTCAACAGTTACGTTCATAGGTGATATTCAACAGTTACGTTCATAGGTGACATTCAACATTTATGCTTTACAGAACCCATCATCTATAATTCAACTGTGAGCATCTCTGATGTAGAAGGAGCCCCCAACAGGGGAGATCAAGGCTTTTCTGATTACACTTCAACACTTCAACACTTCAACGCACACACAAACACACATAAACACACACACACACACACAAACACACACACACACACACACACACACACACACACACACACACACACACACACACACACACACACACACACACACACACTTCAGCAGTTCTATTGGCACTTCAAGGAAGCATGGTGATTTTTTCAGTCTATATTTACATTATCTGGACAGCATGGCAGTATGTACACACAATCCCATTAGACAGTATGTACACACAATCCCATTGGACAGTATGTACACACAATCCCATTAGACAGTATGTACACACAATCCCATTAGACAGTATGTACACACAATCCCATTAGACAGTATGTACACACAATCCCAATGGACAGTATGTACAGACAATCCCAATGGACAGTATGTACACACAATCCCATTAGACAGTATGTGCACACAATCCCATTAGACAGTATGTACACACAATCCCAATGGACAGTATGTACACACAATCCCATTGGACAGTATGTACACACAATCCCATTGAACAGTATGTACACACAATCCCATTGGACAGCTGGGTGGGATGTAGAAATTGTGGATGATTGTCTTTTACCTTTGCATCATAACTCTGCATCCACACACTAGAGGTGTCTTCTGCTGGTCTCTATGGGTCTCCTCTAGTCTCTATGGGTCTCCTCTAGTCTCTACGGGTCTCCTTTTGTCTCTATGGGTTCTCCTCTGGTATATATGGGTTTCCTCTAGTCTCTGTGGGTCTCCTATAGTCTATTTAGGTTATCCTCTAGTCTCTATGGGTCTCCTCGAGTCTCTATGGGTTCTCCTCTGGTATATATGGGTTTCCTATAGTCTCTATGGGTCTCCTCTAGACTCAACGGGTCTCCTCGAGTCTCTATGGGTCTCCTTTAGTCTCTACGGGTCTCCTCTAGTCTCTACGGGTCTCCTATAGTCTCTATAGGTTCTCATATAGTCTCTATGAGTCTCATCTAGTCTATATGGGTCTCCTCTAGTCTCTATGGGTCTCCTCTAGTATCTATAGGTCTCCTATAGTCTCTATGGGTTCTCCTCTGGTATATATGGGTTTCCTATAGTCTCTATGGGTCTCCTATAGTCTCTTTAGGTTATCCTCTAGTCTCTATGGGTCTCCTCTAGTATCTATAGGTCTCCTATAGTCTCTATGGGTTCTCCTCTGGTATATATGGGTTTCCTATAGTCTCTATGGGTCTCCTATAGTCTCTTTAGGTTATCCTCTAGTCTCTATGGGTCTCCTTGATTCTCTATGGGTTCTCCTCTGGTATATATGGGTTTCCTATAGTGTCTATGGGTCTTCTCAAGTCTCTATGGGTCTCATTTAGTCTCTACGGGTCTCCTCTAGTCTCTATGGGTCTCCTATAGTCTCTATGGGTTCTCCTCTAGTCTCTACAGGTCTCCTATAGTCTCTATGGGTTCTCCTCTAGTATCTATGGGTCTCCTCTAGTCTCTATGGGTCTCCTATAGTCTCTATGGGTTCTCCTCTAGTCTCTATGGGTCTCCTCTAGTCTCTATGGGTTTCCTCTAGTCTCTATGATTACCTATAGTCTCTATGGGTCTCCTCTAGTCTATATGGGTCTACTCTAGTTTATTTGGGTCTCCTATAGTCTCTATGGGTTCTCCTCTAGTCTCTATGGGTATCCTCTAGTCTCTATGGGTTTCCTATAGTCTTTATGATTACCTATAGTCTCTATGGGTCTCCTCTAGTCTATATGGTTCTACTCTAGTTTATTTGGGTCCCCTCTCCTCAGATGAGTGGAAGGCCAAACCCACTGCAGAAGGGAAGAAACTGTAGCAGTCCAGAGTTTACACTTGCACCCTACTTCTCCTTCAAGACAATGTTTTCACCAATCCAATCTGTTTAAGTCCTTCAAGGGGAGTGTGTAAGTAGGGTAGACAACCAAGTCGCAGTCTGAGCATTCCTGACTACCCATATGAGAGTGCTGACAGAGTGATAGCTCCCATTCTTTACCGAAGTGGTTCAGTTCCCTGGCCTTTGAAGACAGATTACCCAGGATTAAAGCACCAGCCTCAGTTTGATGGCAATGCCCTTTGGCATGGAGCAAATGGCATTGGAGGTGAGAGGGGTTCTTCATTTCCTCCCTCTCCTTGCACCATATTCCCTATATGGTGCACAACATTTTCCCTGTGCAACCGCCTTTCAATGTTTAGACTATTTGCTAGGGAGGCAATGTCATCTGAGGTGAGAAAAGTTTTGTCATTTTTTCGCTCTCTCCAGACTTTATGTTCAATTACAAATACTTCTTCGACAGGCTGTTCTCAGGAGCCTTGACGACCAACTCTCATGGTAGCAGCTGTCTTGATAGAATATTGAGAAGCTTAACCCTGTTTCACCTTTCAATGTTTACTTCTCAGGGAGCTATTATACAGCCATTATATGATATGTATTTAACGGCATGTTCTTATGTTTACTGTATATTAACGTAAAGAGCTATATTTGAAGTGAATATATTTTATATTATGATATATTCATCAGATACTACAACGGTGGATTGTTGTTGTGGTAGTTTTTGCCGGGTATGGTAGTTTCAGTTTGTTGCATACGTTACCTTCAAAAAGTATTCTCAGCCTTGGACTTTTTCTACATTTTGTTGTGTTACAGCCTGAATTGATTGAATAGAGATTGTTTTGTCACTGGCCTATGCACAATAATCCATAATGTCAATGTGGAATTATGTTTTATTTTATTTTTACAAATGAAAAAAAAATGAAAAGCTGAAACTTTTCCAGGTAATAAGTATTCAACCCCTTTGTTATGGAAAGCCTAAATATGTTCAGGAGTAAAAATGTGCTTAGCAAGTCACATAATAAGTAGCATTTTTTAATGACTACCTCATCTCTGTACCCCACACGTTAAATAATCTGTAAGATCTCTCAGTTGAGCAGGGAATGTCAGGGAACAGATTCTACCACAAAGACCAGGAAGGTCTTCCAATGCCTTTCAAAGAATGTAATGACTGTCTTCGGGTGAAAGAGAGGAGGACCAAGATGCAGCGTGATGATAATCCATATTTAATGGGAATACTTAAACACCGAACAAAAACAATAAACCGACAGAAAGGAACAAAGGCGAAACAGTCCCGTAACGTGAACACTAACACATAGGAACACTGGAAACAGGAACAATCACCCACAAAATACCCAAAGAATATGGCTGCCTAAATATGGTTCCCAATCAGAGACAACGATAGACAGCTGTTTCTAATTGAGAACCAATCTAGGCAACCATAGACTTACAAAAACACCTAGATAGGAAACACCTCCATAAACATACAAAACCCCTAGACAAGCTAAAAACACATACATCACCCATGTCACACCCTGACCTAACCAAAATAACAAAGAAAACAAAGAATACTAAGGTCAGGGTGTGACAGTACCCCTCCCCCTAAAGGTGCGGACTCCCGGCCACACACCTAACACTGTCTGGGTGGGCATAAATTCGAGGTGGCGGTTCTGGCTGGGGACGTGGTCCCCGCTCCATTTCTGAGTCGTCACACTTACTTAATGTCTCTGGAGCGGGAACCCTCACCGCCGACCACGGATTAGAGGACGCCACTGGACTGATGGTCGAGTCTGGAGTGAGTGGTGCCTTTGGATTGGAGGGAGATTCTGGCGGATCCGGACTGGAGGGAGACTCTGGCGGATCCGGACTGGAGGGAGACTCTGGCGGATCCGGACTGGAGGGAGACTCTGGCGAATCCAGACTGTGACCCGTCGCGGTAGGTTCCGGACTGTGACCCGTCGTGGTAGGTTCCGGTCTGCGGCCCATCGTAGGAGGTTCCGGTCTGCGGCTCGTCATAGGAGGTTCCGGTCTGTGGCCCATCGTAGGAGGTTCCGGTCTGCGGCCCATCGTAGGAGGTTCCGGTCTGCGGCCCGTCGTAGAAGGTTCCGGTCTACGGACTATCGCCGGACGGTCTGGACTGGGTACTGTTGCCGGACGCTCTGGACTGGGTACTGTAGATGGACGCTCTGGACTGGGTACTGTAGATGGACGCTCTGGACTGGGTACTGTAGATGGACGCTCTGGACTGGGTACTGTCGCCGGACGCTCTGGACTGGGTACTGTAGATGGACGCTATGGACTGGGTACTGTAGATGGACGCTCTGGACTGGGTACTGTAGATGGACGCTCTGGACTGGGTACTGTTGATGGACGCTCTGGACTGGGTACTGTTGCCGGATGCTCTGGACTGGGTACTGTCGCCGGACGTTCTGGACTGGCGAGGCGCACTGTAGGCCTGGTGCGTGGTGCCGGTACTGGTGGTACTGGACACGCACCTCAGGGCGAGTGCGGGGAGGAGGAACAGAATGTACTGGGCTGTGGAGGCGTACTGGAGGTCTGGTGCGTGGTGTTGGCACTTGTGGTACTGGATAGACCGGACCGTGAAGACGCACTGGAGGTCTCGAGCTAATGGCCTGCACAACCCGTCCTGGCTGGATGGGTTCTCTAGCCCGGCACGTGGGCACAGGATGCAATGGGCTGTGCAGACATACGGGAGACACAGTGCGTAACGCCAGCACAGCATATCCTGGCCCGAGGAGACCCACTGGCTGTCTGGAGAGCAGGGCTGGCACCATCTGCCCTGGCTGGATCCTCACCCTAGCCCGGCAGATGCGGGGAGCTGGGATGTAGCGCACCGGGCTAAGCACGCGTACTGGAGACAACGTGCGTTCCACCGCATAACACGGTGCCTGACCAGTACGACGCCCTCTCTCTCCACAGTAAGCACGGGGAGTTGGCGCAGGTCTCCTACCTGGCTTCACCACACTCCCCATGTGCCCCCCCCAAGACATGTTTGGGTCTGCCTCTCGGGCTTCCTACAGCGCCACCGTGCGTACTCCATTCGCAGGTATCCCTCCTCACACTGCTCCATAGAATCCCAGACGGGCTCCGGCACTCTCCCTGGGTCGACCGCCCACCTGTCTATCTCCTCCCAAGTAGTGACATAGTCCAGATCTCGCTCCCATGTCCAGAAGTCCTGATATCGCTGCATCTCCTGCTGCTGCCCGTTATCACGCTGCTTGGTCCTTTGATGGTGGGTGATTCTGTAACGACTGTCTTCGGGTGAAAGAGAGGAGGACCAACATGTAGCGTGATGAAAATCCATATTTAATGGGATACTTACAAAATCACCTAGATAGAAAACACCCCCATAAACATACAAAACCCCTAGACAAGTAAAAAAAACATACATCACCCATGTCACACCCTGACCTAACCAAAATAACAAAGAAAACAAAGAATACTAAGGACAGGGTGTGACAAAGAAGGGTAGATGGGTAAAGAAAATCAGGCTTTGAATATCATTCTGATCATGGTGAAGTTATTAATTACACTTTGGATGGTGTATCAATAGATCCAGTCACTACAAAGATACAGGAGTCCTTCCTAACTCAGTTGCTGAAGAGGAAGGAAACCGCTCACGGATTTCACCTTGAGGCCAATGGGGACTTTAAAACAGTTACAGTTTTTTGAGTAGTGGCTGTGACATGAAAAAACTGAGGATGGATCAACAACATTGTAGTTATTCCACAATACTAACTTAATTGACAGCGCTAAAAGAAGTAAGCCTGTACAGAGTAAAACAATTCCAAATGATGTATACTGTTTGCAACAAGGCACTAAAGTAATACTGCAAAAACTGTGGCAATGCAATGAACCTTTTGTCCTGAATCCAAAGTGTTATGTTTGGGGTCATATTCAATACAACATATACCACTCCCCATATTTTTAAGCATAGTGGTGGCTACATTATGTCATGGGTATGCTTGTAAGTGTTAAGTACTGGGGAGTTTTTCAGGATAAAAAATAAATGGAATGGAGCTAAGCACAGGCAAAATCCTAGAGGAAAACATGGGACAATCTGCTGGGAAATTAATTAAACTTTCAGCAGGACAATAACCTAAAACACAAGGCCAAATCTATAATGGAGCTGGTTACCAAGAAGACATTGAATCTTCCTGAGCGGCCGAGTAACAGTTTTGAATTACATCTGCATGTGAATCTATGACAAGACCTGAAAATGGTTGTCTAGCAATGATCCACAACCAATTTGACAGAACTTGAAGAATTTTGAAAAAAAATATCAGTACAATGTAGTACAATCCAGGTGTGGAAAGCTCTTAGAGACGCACCCAGAAAGACTCACAGCAGTAATTGCTGCTAAAGGTGATTCAAACATGCATTGACTCGGGGTTGAATAATTATCTAATCAAGATATATTAGTATTTTATTTTTCATATTTGTTTTTACAAATGTTGACAGCACAGAGTATTTTGTGGAGATCATTGACAAAAAAATGGCAATTAAATCCATTTGAATTTCACTTTGTAACACAGGAATATGTGGAACAAGTCAAGGGGTGTGGATACTCTCTGAAGGCACTGCATGTGCAAACAACTGCAAATGATCCCATCATCCTAGTTTTGCACGAAAAATTAAATCCATGTACCTCTCTGTCTCTCTTGGCCTAGGTAATTAAATGCCATTCTCCTCCACCATTAGGGAGATAATTAAGTGGGAAGCCTGTGTGTGTGTGTGTGTGTGTGTGTGTGTGTGTGTGTGTGTGTGTGTGTGTGTGTGTGTGTGTGTGTGTGTGTGTGTGTGTGTGTGTGTGTGTGTGTGTGTGTGTGTGTGTGTGTTATTGCTCAGTCAATGAGAGGTACGAGTCTCATCTCATAGTTCTGAGGTTCTACACGAAGTAGCTATTGTACGTTAGCTGGCGTCAACCCTTCACGGCTACATTTGGATGGGATTGTGATCTGTGGGTCTGTGTGCAGTCCCAACCTCCTCTTCCAAATCCCAATATAGTCATGGCTGTTTTGGTTATAATGCAATCATCCTATAACAGATGTATTAGGGGTTTATAGTGGTATTGAGAATGGCGTTAAGCAACAGGCTTTTGAATCCGGTTAGCTGTATATAGGATCAAACAGGGGCTATACCATAGAGATACATTAAAAACAGAGATACATCTTATCATGCAAGATAAAGGACTTCTGTGATATCATACAGCATGGAGTTTATTCTGTGGTAAAGTGTTCTCATACAGGGGGGGGGGGGTATACCATAGATTTGATTTAAATAAAGAGATGGAGGAAGGGGAGGACAATTATCCTCAGTGAATTTCATAAAAAAATTGATTTAAAAAGCGTTCCTTTTTAGATAAAACTACACTAAATATAATCACCTCACCAAATAATTTATTAAAACACCATGTAAAGGTAAGCGTTTGGTTTTACAAATGTATTGCCACCGGGGCCCGCCGGTGTAACTGCTAAACTGCTTATTGAACAGCTTACTGACTGTACACTCTAATGTTACTGCATGATAGTAACGGGTTTACTAACACAATAGTTATATTAGCTATGTTGACTAAGATGTTACATTTAGCTAAAATGGTGACAACGATGTAGGCTGTGTGTAGCGGTTATTATATGGTTTGGCTTGGAAAGGTTTATTCGCCTGGACACATACAACCGATGTGTTGTTCATTGAAGTCCACAAGCGAAGGGAAAAGGTGAGAGGAGGAGAACGCTTACTGTAGATGTGAGAAGGAATACATTGTAGCTGATATGAAAGTGAACTGTGTTTACGTGTAATCAGGAGTGTATTTATTCCGCCCATTCTGTTTTAAAACCTTTCTTAAACAGAAGCAACATACCTGGATTTGTCCAATAGAAATTCTCGTTTGTAACTGTCGGACTCATGATTACACGCCAAATCAGCTAGATGCAGGCAAGAACATGCAAGGCGATATTGCATGTGTCACTGTCTGTCCATGTGTCACTGTCTGTCACCTCAAAATGTTCTCTCAACCTGTGTGCACCTATATTGTAGCAACCTCATGATGGGTAGAGGGAAGATTAGAGTATCATGCCGTAGCCTAAACCTATTGATGTTACATTGAACTGAGTGAAGGGAATATGAATGACAGCCATCCAATATGCTGTAATAGAAATAAGACCATGTTCATGAAAATAAAAAAGATTGTCCTCCCTCATCTTAAACGGCGCTGACCGCTACAGTACCTGGCGAAAGTATTCACCCCCTTGGCATTTTTCCTAATTTGTTGCATTAAAAATTGTAATTTAAATAGATATTTATTTGGATTTCATGGAATGGACATACACAAAATTGTCAAAATTGGTGAAGTGTAACAAAATAAATAACTTGTTTTAAAGAATTATATATATTTTTAAACAGAAACACCAGTAAGCAAGGAGCACCACCAAGCAAGCCAAGCAAGAGGCCAAGCAAGCGACACTATGAAAACCAAGGAGCTCTCCAAACAGGTCAGGTTCAAAGTTGTGGAGAAGAACAGGGTTGGGTTATAAACAAATATCAGAAACTTTGAACATCCCACGGAACACCATTAAATCCATTGTTAAAAAAATTGAAAGAATATGGCACCACAACAAACCTGCCAAGAGATGGCCGCCCACCAAAACTCAGGGACCAGGCATGGAGGGCATTAATCAGAGACACAACAAAGATACCAATGATAACCCTGAAGGAGCTGCAAAGCTCCACAGCGGATATTGGGTATCTGTCCATAGGACCACTTTAAGCCGTACACTCCACAGAGCTGGGCCTTATGGAAGAGTGGCCAGAAAAAAGCCACTGCTTAAAGAAAAAAAATAAGCAAACATGTTTGGTGTTTTTCAAAAGGCATGTTGGAGGCTCCACAAACATATGGAAGAAGGTACCCTGGTCATATAAGACAGAAATGTTATTTTTGGCCATCAAAGAAAACACTATGTCTGGCGCAAACCACACACCTATCATCACCCCGAGAATACCATCCCCACAGTGAAGCATGGTGGTGGTAGCATCATGCTGTGGGGATGTTTTTCATCGACTGGGAAACTGCTCAGAATTGAAGGAATGATGGTTGGTGCTAAATACAGGGAAATTCTTCAAGGAAACCTGTTTCAGTCTTCCTGAGATTTGAGAGTGGGGCGGAGGTTCTCCTTCCAGCAGGACAATGACCCTAAGCATACTGCTAAAGCAACACTCGAGTGGTTTAAGGGGAAACATTTAAATGTCTTGGAATGGCCTAGTCAAAGCCCAGAAGCAAATCAAAATGAGAATCTGTGGTATGACTTAAAGATTGCTGTATACCAGCAATCTTTAATATACCCATCCAACTTGAAGGAGCTGGAGCAGTTTTGCCTTGAAGAATGGGCAAAAATCCCAGTGGCTAGATTTGCCAAGTTTATAGAAACATACCCCAAGAGACCTGCAGCTGTAATTGGGGCTGGGGGGGTGAATAGCTCAAGTTGTTTTTTCGTTTTTTCTTCGTATTATTTCTTCTTTGTTTCACAATAAAACACATTTAGCGTCTTCAAAGTGGTAGGCATTTTGTGTAAATCAAATTATACAACCCCCCCCAAAATCTATTATAATTCCAGGTTGTAGGGCAACAAAATAGGAAAAATGCCAAGTGGGATGAATACTTTCGCAAGCAACTGTACTTGCGCATACCCAGATGGGTGATAGATGAATGAGGCCCACACTCCAGTCCATTTGTTGGTAGTAATGCTCCTTAAAGTTGGTTGTCAACTGCCGTATAAAATCCACAGAAGATTTTAATCTGTGGATTAATCGTAGAGTAAAGAACACAATATTTTGTATGACAAAATTCTACAAAGATTCAGCTAAACAAAAGGACCATATAAATTTCAGGTAAAACAACAACCCAACGTTTATCTCCCAGGACAAATTAGCTAGCAACGACAAGCTAGCTAAATGTCCATGAATGTTTCATGTGTGTGTCTACAAATTAATATAGTTTGCTCACAGTTGGTTTTGGTATTTTAACTTGCTCGTCTTGAAGTTGTCTTGTCAGGATAGACAAAATCAACATGCTGATTGACCCTGTAAAACAACACTTTTCACTGCACCTATCCTGTGTATCTGACAGTAAAACATGTTATATATATATATATATATATAAAATCATTGGACATTTTTGCAGGTGTTGAAACATTTTTCGTCAGCGCACATCAAGCCGGACATTTTTAAGTGGAAATGACAACATTTAGAAGCATTTATAAACTTTAAAAAACATTTGCCTCTAACAAGAACGTTCTCACTACACATGTTGTTTTTGCATTACCTGGAAACCTAATAAAAACCTTAGGGGAAGGTTCTGCGGTGGTTGTTACACATACTGTGCACAACATTTTACTGAGGAATTGGAGAACATTGGAGACATTTAGAACATTTTCTTAAAGAAGAAACAAAGACATCAAAACATTATTCATATGTTTTTGGGATGTTATCATCCTAATATTGAATCAAACCCTAACTAAAACTTAGTTAATGTCCTGGGAATGTTCCCGGTTTTCTGGGTTGTCTTTTTAAAAAACATTAGCACCGTCGTCAGCATGTGAATTGTAAGCTTGTGTCCCATATTCTTCCCTATTGTGCACTACTTTTATCCAGGTCCATAGGACTCTAGTAGTGTACTATATTAAGAATAGGGGGCCATTTTGAACACAGCCTAAGGGTGTCCAGGCAGATATTTTTGGCCAGGCCTGACTGCCTCGCTGAGCAGAGGAGAGGAGGGGAAAAGAGAGGAAACACCAGGGATTGCATTTAGCCCAGAGTGGATGATGTAGTCAGAGATCTAGACAGACAGAGACATCTAATTCATTCTGCTGTGCTCTGCTCTGTTCGGCCATGCAGAATGAAACATTGACTATGGCACTCTTTCTATTCTCTTGTTCTATCATTCTACCTCACCATCTCTTTTAATTTTTAAATCTCTCTCGGTTTTTCTTTCACTCTTTATTTTGTTTTCACTTTCCTTCTCTCTCTCTCGCTCTCTCTCTCTTTCAATCTCTCTCTCACCCCCTGCCTCCCTCACTCCCTCCCTCACCACCACTCCTCACCATCCCTGTGCATTGAGGATAACTATGGGTCAAGGATTTGCCTTGTTTGATTCAGTGTGTTCAGTGTTCAACTATTTGGAGTTGGCATCTTGACTTTGTGTTGTATATGGGTCTACTGTGGTTTACTCAACCCTGCAGTGGGAATAGTGGTGGTGTACTGTGTATGTATCAATATGCTAATGTTGTTTTGTCTGATCCACAAGCCTTTGCTGCTTTGAGTCAGGTACAGAATCTATATACATGTTGTTCATTTCCTTTGGGACTTTCTTTCTCATCTTAATGTGTTTAGAGAAACAACACTGAGATACAAATAAAAACAACAGCATCTCATCCTCTTCCAGAACTATCTGATGCTGTGGGTTACTTGCCTCGCTTTCTCGTTAATAATTCCACTTCTCCGGTTCTCTCACCACCTGAAGTGTGTGTGTGTGTGTGTGTGTGTGTGTGTGTGTGTGTGTGTGTGTGTGTGTGTGTGTGTGTGTGTGTGTGTGTGTG
Source organism: Oncorhynchus mykiss (assembly GCF_057628025.1). Taxonomy (NCBI): domain Eukaryota; kingdom Metazoa; phylum Chordata; class Actinopteri; order Salmoniformes; family Salmonidae; genus Oncorhynchus; species Oncorhynchus mykiss. Next base: position 85,745,557 of record NC_143025.1, on the reverse strand, counting down.
TGTGTGTGTGTGTGTGGTCATGGAAAACCATAGAGTCTGCATGCAGTAGATAAGTGGGCTGGCTAATAATAACCATAATTACCCTGTTCCATATTCATCATGCTGATTTCTGTTTTGAAATGTCAGAGCTAGTGCGTTGGGTCACCCTATCCTCCCAGCACAGCCTGATGGAAGCAGCACAGGTGAGCAGAGAGAGAGAGAGAGAGAGAGAGAGAGAGAGAGGCAGGCCTGATTGTGGTCAAAGGGTCGTTACCATTGCATCTAAAATGCCTAAGTGGTGTGAAGTTACCTATGGAAACAGCCTTACCTATTCGAACAGCCTTACCTATGCAGACAGCCTTACCTACGCAGACAGCCTTACCTATGCAGACAGCCTTACCTATGCAGACAGCCTTACCTACGCAGACAGCCTTACCTATGCAGACATTATTACCATTGCAGATTCATACAGCCTTACCTATGCAGACAGCCTTACCTATGCAGACAGCCTTACCTATGCAGACAGCCTTACCTATGCAGACAGCCTTACCTACGCAGACAGCCTTACCTATGCAGAC
>NC_143025.1:85657500-85742500 GCF_057628025.1 Oncorhynchus mykiss | reverse complement strand
CAGGGGGTAGAAGGTGGTACGGTGTAGTAGCTACATAGTAGATTTCACACACGCTCACACACACACACACAAACACACACACACACACACACACACACACACACACACACACGTACACATACACACACATATGCCCACACACATCAGAGCACGACGCGCCCACCTGTGTGTACGGCTGTGTGTGTCTGTGTGTGTGTGTGTGTGTGTGTGTGTGTGTGTTGTGCTGTGTTGTAGGGGGTATTCACAGCAGCCACCAGACAGGAAGTCAGGATGATTGACTGCTTCCTCAGTTCCTGGCCTTTTCTCAATTAGATTTGCCCAACTCATGCATCCTCTCTCCTCTGTCCATTTTGCCTTCTTTTGAAAAAGGTTAAAGGTAATCCAGGAGAGGCGGCGTGGAGAAGGAACGTGGACGAAAATGTGCCTGTATGAAAGGAGACTCTCTTCTCCACTCATGCATCATCAGGCAAATAATGTTTACGTAAAATAAATGTGTATAAGTGATGAAACACATTTAACAAGTTGTGCAAGACGTTTTCTAGATAAAAGGATGGGTAGCATTTCGTTTTTAAAATGTTAGCATGCTTTTCTCCTTCGAGAAAACAAAAACTGTTTCAAAGAGGGTGTGGCATCATCACATCAGACATCATCACATTGGACATCATCACATCGGACATCATCACATCGGACATCATCACATCGGACAACATCACAAAGAGACATCATCACATCGGACAACATCACATAAGACATCGTTACATCAGACATCATCACATCGGACACCATCACATCAGACATCATCAAATCATACATTTTTATTTGTCAAATGCTAGGTGTAGACAGTTAAATACTGTGGTAACAGAATTGCAAGATTATGTTATATTGTTGCACCAAATGGTTGTTTTATGCAATAGAGAAAGGTTCCTAGAACTCTCTCTCTCCCTTTCTGAGTTAACTGGGACGAGTCTTTTGAAGCTTGGGATGGCAACTGATTAAGTGATTGCTTGGTGATAAAACACTTTACAGCCACATTCCATTCTATGATTAGTGGTGCATGTGAGACATACTGTATGTCTCCGGTCTGACTGAGCCTGCATTCATAGATAAGATGTGGTGTGTGTGTGTGTGACTCGAGATAGAGAGAGCCTGAAGGAATAGAACAAACATCTCATTGTTTGTTCTCATCCTTGCATCTGGGAAACTTAGCCTGGAGGTGTAAAATTACACCCCCCGTGCAGATAAATGACAGGATGAACCCAGGGTGGTTTATGGTGCCCCAATCTGCATGGGCGGGGTGGAGCCAGCCATGACTAAGCATTCTGAGGTTTTCTATATAAAGACCCTGTATACAATGTATGATTTTAAGCACTCGGCAACGCACACTTCGGAGTGTGGGGTCGATGGTTTCATCTTTGCAATAATGAATTGATATTGAATAAAGATGATTGTTTGAAGAAATAACAAACGGTCTCTCACTTGATTCTAATATTCCACCACAATGCTTACTTTTCTTAACAACAATGCAGAGAGAACAAAATATAAATAATATAAAAATAATAACAGAAGGAATAAATTCACAATGAGTAACTATTACAGGGTACCAGTACCAAGTCGATGCCAGGGTATATTTATTTAACCTTTAGTTAACTAGAAAAGTCCGTTAAGAGCATATTCTTATTTACAATGACCCTGGCCAAACCCTAACCCGGACGACACTGGGCCAATTGTGCCCCGCCCTATGGGACTCCCAATCACAGCCTGTTGTGATACAGCCTGGAATCAAACCAGGGTCTGTAGTGACACCTCTCACACCGAGATGCATTGCCTTAGACCACTGCGCCACTCAGAAGCAAGGGTTGATATGTACATATACTGTAGATGGGATAAAGTGACTAGGCAACAGGATAGATAAACATTAACAGCAGCGTACGTGATGAGTCAAAAGAGTTAGCGCAAAAAGGCTCAATGCAGATAGTCCAGGTAGAAATAGGTTAAATATTTAAGGGTAGAAGCTGTTCAGGGTCCTTTTGGTTTCAGACTTGATGCACCGGTACTGCTTTCCTTGCGGTAGCATAGAGAACCATCTGTGACTTGTCTCCGACAAATTTTAGGGCCTTCCTCTGACACTGCCTGGTATAGGGGTCGTTGATGGCAGGGAGCTTGGCCCCAGTGATGTACTGGGCCGTACGCACTACCCTCTGTTTTGTCTTGCAGTCAGATGCCAAGCCGTTGCCATACCAGGTGGTGATGCAGACAGTCAAGATGTTCTCAATGGTGCAACTCTATAACTTTTTGAGCATCTGATGGCCCATAACAAAGAGGATGTGGAGTCATGTGTTCTTCATGACTGTGTTGGTGTGTGTGGACAATGATTATTCCTTAGTGATGTGGACACCGAGGAACTTGAACCTTTTGACCCGGCTCCGCTCCAGCCCAGATGTGAATGGGAGTGTGCTCGGCCCTCTGTTTCCACCAGATGTCACACAGGATGTACAGCCAACTGTATTGTGAGGAATGACAAGTCTATCCTTGTACTGTTTGTGTCTTTGGAGGTTGCTAGATATCAACGTCCTGACTTATGGCTGAATTACTACCATGCCTGGTTAGCATTGTTTGGCTAGCCCTTCGGCTCTTTAGAAGGCTGGAAAACAATATCTACAGTGAATGTCTGCCTGTGTTTTAATGAATTATACACTATAGACAATGTACTGTATCTTCTAGTATGATGCAACCCATCATCAGTTAGTGTACGGCTCATGACACGTAAAACTATCCACTGTGGTCTTGTGTTGGTAGAGCATGGCACTTGCAATGCAAGGGTTTTGGGTTTGATTCCCTTGGGTTGTGGGTTTGATTATCCTGGGGTTGTGGGTTTGATTCCCCTGGGGTTGTGGGTTTGATTCCCCTGGGTTGTGGGTTTGATTCCCCTGGGTTGTGGGTTTGATTCCCCTGGGTTGTGGGTTTTATTCCCCTGGGTTGTGGGTTTTATTCCCCCAGGGTTGTGGGTTTGATTCCCCTGGGTTGTGGGTTTGATTCCCCTGGGGGACCAGTATAGAAATGTATCTGGATAAGAATGTCTGCTAAAGGAATCAAAGTTAAAATGTCAACAAGCATCCATTACAGGTGAAGAACTGTCCTAAATACGCTGAACAAAAATATAAAGGCAACAGGTTAAGTGTTGGTCCCATGTTTCATGAGCTGAAATAAAAGAGCCCAGAAATTTTCCACACGAAAAGCGTATTTCTCTCAGATTTTGTGCACAAATGTCCTTACATCCCTGTTGGGGAGCATTTCTCCTATGCCAAAATCATCAACTCAAACAGCATGTTAATTACACAAATGCACCTTGTGCTGGGTACAATAAAAGGCCAATATAGAATGCACAGTTTTGTCACACAACACAATATCAAAGATGTCTCAAGTGTTGAGGGAACATGCAATTGGCATGGTGACTGCCGAAATGTCCACCAGAGCTGTTGCCAGAGATAATGTTAGTTTCTCTGTCATAAGCCGCCTCCAACGTAATTTTAGAGAATTTGGCAGTAAGTCCAACAGGCCTCACAACCGCACACCATGTGCATGTCGTTGTTTAGGCGAGCAGTTTTCTGATGTCAGCATTATGAACAGAGTGCCCCATGGTGGAGGTGGGGTTATGGTATGGGCAGGGATAAGCTATGGACAACTAACACAATTGGATTTGATGGCAATTTGATTGCACAGAGATACTAGACAAGATCCTAAGGCCCATTTTCTTGCAATTCATCCGCCGCCATCACCTCATATTTCATCATGATAATGCACAGCCCCATGTTGCAAGGATCTGTACACAATTCCTCGAAGCTGAAAATGTCCCAGTTCTTCCATGGCATGCATACTCACCAGACGTCACCCAGGGACCTACATTCATTTATTTCAGTATTTCTTATTTCTTTATATGAACTATGTCGTATCATTGATGTGGAGACTGTTATATTTAATAAATTCTCTATGTGTAATTATCATTAGGTGATGAAACTATTCATGTAAACATTAATTAACTAGGATGTCGGGGCACCGCGGTAAAATCATTAAAGAGTCTCTATTTCCCGAATTTAACTCTTCCGATATTTTCATATCTTATCGATTACAGTCACTTATTAATGTATTATCACCTCATCAGTCATATTCTGAATGTCGCAAACCCTTGGATATCTGCACGAACCCGAGCATAGATCATGAATCAGCGATAAACAAATAAGCTTCATAATTTATTTACTGAATAACTCAATCAATCACAGAATTACATAAACACACACACACACACAATAGGTCATGCATTGTTTATTAACACGACACAAATAAAAAAGTCTCTAGTGGACAAAAGTGATGTGATGGCTTGGTAGATTAAGGAAAGGGGATGGGGACAGATAAGAAAGAGAGAGAAAACAGAATGGACCCACTACAGTCGTGGCCAGAAGTTTTGAGAATGACACAAATATACATTTTCACAACGTCTGCTGCCTCAGTTTGAATGATGGCAATTTGCATATACTCCACAATGTTATGAAGAGTGATCAGATGAATTGCAATTAATTGCAACGTCCTTCTTTGCCATGCAAAGGAACTGAAAACATTTCCACTGCATTTTAGCCCTGCCACAAAAGGACCAGCTGACATGTCAGTGATTCTCTCGTTAACACAGGTGTGAGTGTTGACGAGGACAAGGCTAGAGATCACTCTGTCATGCTGATTTAGTTTGAATAACAGACTGGAAGCTTCAAAAGGAGGGTGGTGCTTGGAATCATTGTTCTTCCTCTGTCATCACTTGCCATCGTCATTGCTTTGCACTAAAAGGGCTGCACAGGCAAGGATATTGCTGCCGGTAAGATTGCACCTAAATCAACCATTTATCGGATCATCAAGAACTTTAAGGAGAGCAGTTCAATTGCTGTGAAGGGCGCCCAAGAAAGTCCAGCAAGTGCCAGGACCGTCTCCTAAAGTTGATTTAGCTGCAGGATCGGGGTCACCAACAGTACAGAGCTTGCTCAGGAATGGCAGCAGGCAGGTGTGAGTGTATATGCACGCACAGTGAGGTGAACACTTTTGGAGGATGGCCTGGTGTCAAGAAGGGCAGCAAAGAAGCCACGTCTTTCCAGGAAAAACATCAGGGACAGACTGATATTCTGCAAAAGGTACAGGGATTGGACTGCTGAGGACTGGGGAAAATTAATTTCCTCTGATGAATCCCCTTTCCGATTTTTTGGTGCTTCTGAAAAGTTTGTCCGGAGAAGACAAGGTGAGCGCTACCATCAGTCCTGTGTCATGTCAACAGTAAAGCATCCTGAGACCATTCATGTGTGGGGTTGCTTCTCAGCCAAGGGAGTGGGCTCACTCACAATTGTGCCTAAGAACACAGCCATGAATAAAGAATGGTACCAACACATCCTCCGAGAGCAACTTCTCCCAAACATCCAGGAACAGTTTGGTCATGAACAATGCCTTTTCCAGCATGATGGAGCACCTTGCCATAAGGAAAAAGTTATAACTAAGTGGCTCGGGGAACAAAATATTTTGGGTCCAAGGCCAGGAAACTCCCCAGACCTTAATCACACTGAGAACTTGTGGTCAATCCGCAAGAGGCGGGTGGACAAACAAAAACCCACAAATTCTGACAAACTCCAAGCATTGATTATGCAAGAATGGGCTGCCATCAGTCAGGATGTGGCGCAGAAGTTAATTGACAGCATGCCAGGGTGGATTTCAGACGTCTTGAAAAAGAAGGGTCAACACTGCAAATATTGACTCTGCATCAACTTCATGAAATTGTCAATAAAAGCCAGCAGACTTTGTGAAAATGTATATTTGTGTCATTCTCCAACCTTTTGGCCACGACTGTACAACATACAGTTGAATATGTTCATTGTAAATATCGATCGTCCTAACAACAACTCATTTGGATTTTAGAATTGTGATGTACATATTTACGCTTGTATGTCATTGCTGTCTCTCCGTTGAAAACACTGGATCAGTCTGTGGAGAATAGTTCATCAGAGACTCTCTGGATATTTAACTTTGGTCACGTGTCCTTTGTAGCTCTGTTATAATGGCTATGTCAGGCGTACTATTGGTCGTTGCATGGGGAAATGTTCCTGAGAATGGATATTTCAGAGTACCATTGTTCTTAGAGATGATCTGTTAGAATAGTTGCTTCCGCGGTTGTCGGTGTCCTCGTCCTAGACTTGCGCACATTTTCAGCTGCAGATTGGTAAAGCGCCATCTGCTCCTTCTGTAGAAATCTATTGGTCTCTATTGTTGATTATCCAGGTCATAGCTAGAACCACTTCACACACCGGCAGCAACCCTGCATGTTTCGGTCTAAATGTAAAGTTTGTCACGGGTGATGTTATACACTTCTGGAAAAAAGAGGCGTTCCATGAAGCCAACGTAATGTCTGTGCTCACTTGGGTGTGGTCACTGACTAGTTAAAACTTTATATGAAAAACCATTCTCTCATTTAGAAGGCTAAGATGACATGTCATCTTCTCACAAAGAGTTTCATATTTAATCATATACAACATTTAGATGTAATTCTGGTAACTGGGAAGTATACACATTCAGAGATACAGTTGTGTTGTTCTGCCATGGTAGTTACATTACAAATTAGTAATGAATTCAACATGATTGTTCTTTAAGTACCCACTGACAATTTCAGCTGTTTGGAATACAGACATATTGTTACATTAATCAACCTTTTGAGATTACCGTACTGCAAAGTCTTTCTCTGTGGTAACAAAGGGATTCTCAACGTTCATTTTGGCAGAGTGGGGAAAGGAGTTTTAGTATTTACAACCATCATAAACCTTTGGTGGGAGAGAGAGAGAGAGAGACACCGTTGCCCTAGAGCACACAAAAAAACGATACATACCTTGGCCTAAACATCAGCGCCACAGGTAACTTCCACAAAGCTGTGAACGATCTGAGAGACAAGGCAAGAAGGGCATTCTATGCCATCAAAAGGAACATAAAATTCAACATACCAATTAGGATCTGGCTAAAAATACTTGAATCAGTTATAGAACCCATTGCCCTTTATGATTGTGAGGTCTGGGGTCCGCTCACCAACCAAGAATTCACAAAATGGGACAAACATCAAATTGAGACACTGCATGCAGAATTCGGCAAAAATATCCTCCATGTACAACGTAGAACACCAAATAATGCATGCAGAGCAGAATTTGGCTGATACCCGCTAATTATCAAAATCCAGAAAAGAGCCGTTAAATTCTAAAACCACCTAAAAGGAAGCGATTACCAAACCTTCCATAACAAAGCCATCACCTACAGAAAGATGAACCTGGAGAAGAGTCCCCTAAGCAAGCTGTTCCTGGGGCTCTGTTCACAAACACAAACACACCCAGGACAGCAACACAATTAGACCCAACCAAATCATGAGAAAACAAAAAGATAATTACTTGACACATTGGACAGAATTAACAAAATAACTGTGCAAACTAGAATGCTATTTGGCCCAAAACAGAGAGTACACAGTGGCAGAAAACTTGACAACTGTGACTGACCAAAACTTAAGGAAAGCTTTGACTATGTACAGACTCAGTGAGTATAGCCTTGCTTTTGAGAAAGACAGAGGCAGACATGGCTCTCAAGAGAAGACTGGCTATGTGCCCACTGCCCACAAAATGAGGTGGAAACTGAGCTGCACTTCCTAATCTCCTGCCAAATGTATGACCATATTAGAGACAGATATTTCCCTTAGATTACACAGATCCACAAGGAATACGAAAACAAACTCGATTTTGCTAAACTCCCATATCTACTGGGTGAAATACCACAGTGTTCCATCACAGCAGCAAGATTTGTGACCTGTTGCCACAAGAAAAGGTCAACCAGTGAAGAACAAACATGATTGTAAATACAACCCATATTTATGCTTATTTATTTCCTTTTGTACATTAACCATTTGTACATCGTTACAACACTGTTTATATACATAATATGACATTTATAATGTCTTTATTCTTTTGAAACTTCTGTATGTTAAATGTTTACTGTTAATTTGTATTGCTTATTTCACTTTTGTATATTATCTACCTCACTTGCTTTGGCAATGTTAACATATCTTTCCCATGCCAATAAAGCCCCTTGAATTTAATTGAATTGAGAGAGAGAGGGGGCAATGATCCTCACCCAAAAGGGGCATGTCGTGACAACTATAACTCAGTAATAACTCAGTAACATTTTTGAAATTGTTTGCATGTTGCATTTATATTTTTGTTCAGCATAGTAAGTACTCTTGGATGTGTCTGATTACCGTACTGGCCAATGATTCATGCATTTGAAAACCCTAAAACGTAGAACACCAATGTTTATTCACAGGGGCATAATAATTACAGCAGCATGTAGAACAGGTACTTGACCTTTGGAGGCCTCTTGTTTTCAAAGGTAACACTCAGGGCCATGTGCAGTACTTTGCCTGTATAGATTTGGAGATATGCCAACTCCGGAGGCAATATATTCCCTATGCCCATGTGTGGATTGCAAAGCAAAGGATGGATGAATCAATTCACACCCGCCACTTTTCATAGTAATATCTTCAGGCAAGTCAGCTAGAGAGAGTTCTCCCTTTGTGCTTAGTGCCTACACCTGCCCTCTGATGGCAGGCAGGCTCCTGCCATGGTTCGGAAAGCTATGCAGCTCACACGTACTGTTCGGAGTGAGTAATACCAGGTTTGGGAGTTGGACTAGGTTCCCCAGGAACATCATTTTTCCCAGCCACAATAAGACATCAGAAGTGAGACGGGATGGTCGAATAGGCCTGCAAGCTCACCGCTGGACTCCAGTGTAAAATTAGAGGTCTGGTGTTGCCCCTCGTTGCTCCAAACTTCTGTACCTTGCAGCAGTGCAGTTCAGTTTTCTCAGTGTGACTGTGACTAGTCTCAGCTAGCCCAGTGTTTTCTGTCCAAAAACAAAAGTAGAACAAAACGCAACACTTCTGTCAGGTACTCACACAAAACACTAACCAGAAAATAATCACCCACAACTCAAAATGGGAAAACAGGCTACCTAAGTATGGTTCTCAATCAGAGACAACGATGGACAGCTACCTCTGATTGAGAACCATACCAGGCCAAACACATAGAAAAAGAAAACCTAGGCCATGCGTTTATCGGCTCAGCTTGCTGATGGGGCCCTGCGTTTATCGGCTCAGCTTGCTGATAGGGCCATGTGTTTATCGGCTCAGCTTGCTGATAGGGCCATGCGTTTATCGGCTCCAGGTTCTTGGTTTCTTTTCATTATATGGTTGATTATATCTGTCAAACGGGATGGCCTTGTTTCCTGTGTCAGTTTGAAAACAGAAAGTTTTACGTGTTAGTGCCGGCAGATTAAAAGTGTTTGTGGATGTTACATTTTTATGTTTGAAGAGCCGGGTAGCAAACCATCAATAGCATTGGAAACAAACATGATTCATGAATTCTCGGTCAAGCTTTAGTCAACACAAGAGTGTAGTTCACTTAACCACCATTGCTACACAATATTTAGTTCCATCCCTTTGGAGATGTGTGATGTTATGTATGGCTAACTGATCTACCAAGTCGTAAGTCAGGACTCTAGTGGTTTCATGACTTCTCTAGGTGAGGGAGGATAGTGTGACAGTCTGTTCCCCAGTCTGTGGCTGTGTCTCAGTCTTTGTCTGTGTGACATTACAGAGTGTGATGGCTGTGTTGGAAGTGAAATGTTGAATGGCTCAGAGCCCAGGAGCTGAGGATTAACAGTAGCACTGGCAAAGTGTGAAGATAGGTTGATAAAACAACAACACTATTGAATACACACCAGTATGGGTGGTGGACACACACACACACACACACACACACACACACACACACACACACCTCTGGTCATGGAGCCTTGAAGCTGACGTTAAAGAAGAAGGATTTAAATGATGTTTACTGTATTGCTGTAGATATTGTGGGATATGAACATCTCTTATTCCTCTCCTGTGTCTTAGTTCTCCTACTCCAGATGCCCCAGAATGTTATTCTACTTCTTTATCTCCCTTCTGTTAAATATCTCTTTTAAAAGCAGCCACTTTAAACAAGGATACGTTTTGTTCCGTTTGTATGCGGATGTTTCGAAATTGAAATATCACACTGTTGTTTTTCTCACAATGGCCCAGTGGAAAAGGAGGGAACTTTCCTCTCCTCCTCGTATGTATTCCAATTCAACTCTGTTCACTATCAGAAACAATAGTGTAATATGTTTAACATCTCAATGTTGATGTTAATGTCACTCTGTTCACTATCAGAAACAATTGTGGCAGTAGAAATATATCCCCTATTAAAGGTGAATTTCAATCACCACTCATAGAATAGGTCTCTCCTAACCTCTTAGATGTAACGTCCCCTGTTTACGGGACCTGCGTGGTTCTGTGGACGGCATATCTTTTTTTTGAGCCTGTGTGACATAGGATGTGAAATATGAAACCAGTTGAAGCTGGGATGTCCCACCTATCATTTAATTCGCTCTTCTGACTGTCCATCAACTCTTGGCTGAACCCTGACCCATTATCACATCCACTGACAAAGCATATGCCTGTACATCATAACACAGCAGGAGAGTGGTTTCATCACTACATCACATTCAGATAATGATTTATAGCCATTCATCTAAAATATATATTTTTTAATTTATTTTAAACAAAAAAACACTTTTGGTTTGTCATAGACAGACAAGATGAATATGTGATGGAAGGTGAGTCCCTAACGAGTTCAGGAAGCTAAGCTAGAGCTCTGTGTGACTCACAGCAGTGGGGGCAGATGTTTTGATCGAGAAACCTTTAGAAAATATGCACATTTTCTAGAACACTAAACGTACTAATATGAATTTGACAGTTATATGGAAGGTGAAATCTTTTAGTTATTCATTTTATAATTTGATTATACTATATTTAGAAAGCATCTAAGTAATGCCAAGCCTTATTCACACAGTTTTGTTGAATAGGAAATTCATAACTATTTTTACCAGAAAGGTGAGATTTCAACCTTTCTTGAAGTATGCAGCATTAATAGGTATTGTTTATGGCCCTCTCGTGATAAGTAATTACATTTAGGGATTACGTAGATTACATTTTAGATCACATGAAGTTGCATTAAAATGTAACTACATAAAAACATCCAGCTTTCAATCACCATTTACTCAATGTACATTGGACGGGATGTGACTCCCTTCGTAGAAATAGTTCTTATGAATAAAATAACATAGCTTTCAATCATCATTCACTCACTGACTGCACACTCCAGGCAATAACCTTCCTGCCACACAGACAGGACTGTAAGTCCCTCTGCGCCCTCCTCTTTCTCTCTTACATTTAAGACCCGCAGATGGCATTCACAGCCTTGCATGTACTGGTTCCACATATTGTACAGTACCACAGACACACACAATCACACACACACACACACACACACACACACACACACACACACACACACACACACACACACACACACACACACACACACACACACACACACACACACACACAGAGTTAGAGGTACTTCAGCTGTCTCACCTCAGTGAAATCAAAACTCTAATTAACTGATTCTGAAGAGTGTTAATTACCAGCTCACCACAAGGCCTGTCTAAAGTAAAATGCTTATTGGATAAGTCACCACGAGGCTTGTCTAAAGTAAGATGCTTATTGGATAAGTCACCACGAGGCCTGTCTAAAATAAGATGCTTATTGGATAAGTCACCACGAGGCCTGTCTAAAGTAAGATGCTTATTGGATAAGTCACCACGAGGCCTGTCTAAAATAAGATGCTTATTGGATAAGTCACCACGAGGCCTGTCTAAAGTAAGATGCTTATTGGATAAGTCACCACGAGGCCTGTCTAAAGTAAGATGCTTATTGGACAAGTCACCATGAGGCCTGTCTAAAGTAAGATGCTTATTGGATAAGTCACCACGAGGCCTGTCTAAAGTAAGATGCTCATTGGATAAGTCACCACGAGGCCTATCTAAAGTAAGATGCTGATTGGATAAGTCACCACGAGGCCTGTCTAAAGTAAGATGCTTATTGGATAAGTCACCACGAGGCCTGTCTAAAGTAAGATGCTTATTGGATAAGTCACCACGAGGCCTGTCTAAAGTAAGATGCTTATTGGATAAGTCACCACTAGGCCTGTCTAAAGTAAGATGCTCATTGGATAAGTCACCACGAGGCCTGTCTAAAGTAAGATGCTTATTGGATTAGTCACCACGAGGCCTGTCTAAAGTAAGATGCTTATTGGATAAGTCACCACGAGGCCTGTCTAAAGTAAGATGCTGATTGGATAAGTCACCACGAGGCCTGTCTAAAGTGAGATGCTGATTGGATAAGTCACCACGAGGCCTGTCTAAAGTAAGATGCTTATTGGATAAGTCACCACGAGCCCTGTCTAAAGTAAGATGCTTATTGGATAAGTCACCACGAGGCCTGTCTAAAGTAAGATGCTGATTGGATAAGTCACCACGAGGCCTGTCTAAAGTAAGATGCTGATTGGATAAGTCACCACGAGGCCTGTCTAAAGTAAGATGCTGATTGGATAAGTCACCACGAGGCCTGTCTAAAGTAAGATGCTGATTGGATAAGTCACCACGAGGCCTGTCTAAAGTAAGATGCTTATTGGATAAGTCACCACGAGCCCTGTCTAAAGTAAGATGCTGATTGGATAAGTCACCACGAGGCCTGTCTAAAATAAGATGCCTATAAGTCAGAGCTCAGGGAATACGAGATTGAGTTCTGAAGATCTGGTGATTCGTTGCGCTAGTAGCAGGATGCATAGACTAGGGATGGGCATTTGAAAATATGTCACTATTCAGATAATATCAAGGAATGTTCTGGTATGTTCGGATAGTTGAAGTACAGTACATGTGTTTTTGTGAAACTTTTTCTAAATAGCACTTGTTGCAACAGGGAGGGGGAAGGGCAGGGGATAAATGAAGATGTCCCACTCGGGCCGATTATCAAAAAGTGTTTCTCACAGTTCTGGTCTGCTTAAAGGGGTGGCTGTCCCATAGGACTAAAGCATTAGCAGTTGGGTCTAGTTTGCTTAGTTCATTGACTGTATATGTACTAGAAAACAGAAGCGAGTGAGATGTGTCTCGGTTACAGTATCTATCATACCATCTGGTGGTGCCTGTCTTGACTTCATCAAATTGATGTAAAGAAGCTAGCTATGCCAGCCAGCAAGGTTAGCCAACTAGCCAACTAGGCTCATTGAGGATTTTTAGCCTCGCTCTCCGTCTTTCTCTACAACAGCAACTCCATTCAGATTCAACAACAGCCTGTTGGTTGCTCATTCTTGTCTACTCCTTCTTATTAAGGTAACTTCCTTTCATAATTTGAATTCCATTTTGCATTGAAATATCCCACATTACCTGCTAGGCTGTATTTGTATTTATTAAAGGTCCACATTAGCTACTCTTCCTTGTGTCCAGCAAATTAAGTCAGTTTATGCAATTTAAAAATACAATACATTCACAGATTTCACAACACACTGTGTGCCCTCAGGCCCCTTCTCCACCTCTACCACATATCTACAGTACAAAGTGCATGTGTACGCGTGTGTATAGTGCGTATGTTATCTTGTGTGTGTGTGTTTATGCATGTGTCTGTGCCTATGTTTGTGTTGCTTCACAGACCCCACTGTTCCATTAGATGTATTTGTATCTGTTTTTTTTAATCTAATAGTAAACCTTCTTATGGCTTAGATCCCGCTAACGGGATCGATATGACAACAGCCTGTGAAAGTGCAGGGCGCCAAATTCAAAACATCAGAAATCTCTAAATTGAAATTCCTCAAACATACAAGTATTTTACACAATTTTAAAGATAAACGTGTTGTTAATCCCACCACAGTGTCCAATTTCAAAAAGGCTTTACGACGAAAGCACACCAAATTATTATGTTAGGTCTGCACCTAGTCACAGAAAAACACAGCCATTTTTCCAGCCAAAGAGAAAAGCAGAAATAGAGATACAATTAATCACTAACCTTTGATGATCTTCATCAGATGACACTCATAGGACTTCATGTTACACAATGCATGTATGTTTTGTTCGATAAAGTTCATATTTATAACCAAAAATCTCAGTTTACATTGGTGCGTTACGTTCAGTAATGTTTTGCTTCAAAAAACATCTGGTAATTTTGCAGAGAGCCACATCACTTTACAGAAATAAACATAGATAAAATATACAACTGTTATGCATGGAACTTTAGATAAACCTCTCCTTAATGCAACTGTGTCAAATTTAAAAAAATATTTACCAAAAAAGCACACCATGCAATAATCTGTGTACAGCGCTCAGACAACAAAACAAGCCATACAGATATCTGCATGTTGTGGAGTCAACAAAGTCAGAAATAGCATTATAAATATTCACTTACATTTGATGATCTTCATCAGAATGCACTCCCAGGAATCCCAGTTCCACAATAAATGTTTGATTTGTTCGATAAAGTCCATAATTTATGTCCAAATACCTCCTTTTCTTTGCGCATTTCGCCCAGTAATCCAAATTCATGAGGCGCGATCACTAGGTCCAGACGAAAAGTCAAAAAGTTCCGTTACAGTCCGTAGAAACATGTCAAACGAAGTATAGAATCATGTTCCAACTGGAGAATTCCTTTCTCTGTAGAAATGCAATGGAATGCAAGCTAATTCTCACGTGAACGCGCGTGACCTGCTCATGCCACTCTGGCAGACCTCTGACTCATTCAGCTCCCATTCCCCCCTACTTCACAGTAGAAGCATCAAACAACTTCTAAAGACTGTTGACATCTAGTGTAAGCCTTAGGAAGTACAATATGACCCCATAGACACGGTATATTCGATAGGCATTGAGTTGAAAAACTACAAACCTCAGATTTCCCACTTCCTGTTTGGATTTCTTCTCAGGTTTTTGCCTGCCATATGAGTTCTGTTATACTCAAAGACATCATTCAAACAGTTTTAGAAACTTCAGAGTGTTTTCTATCCGAATCTACTAATAATATGCATATATTCGCCACTGGGCCTGAGTAGCAGGTAGTTTGTTCTGGGCACCTTATTCATCCATGCTACTCAATACTGCCCCCAGCCAAAAGAAGGTAATTCTACTGCTTGCGTCATTTACTTAATGTGGAATAGAGTTTTATGTAGTCATGTCTCTATGTAGGACAGTGCGCCACCCAGAGTCTGTTCTGAATTTGGGGACTGTGAAGAGACCTCTTGGCATGTCTTGTGGGGTATGCATGAGTGTCCGAGCTGTGTGCCAGTAGTTCAAACAGACAGGTGCATTCAACATGTCAATACCTCTCATAAATACATGTAGTGTTGAAGTCAAACTTTCCTCCACTTTGCGCCAGGAGAGATTGACATACATATTATTAATATTAGCTCTCTGTGTACATCCAAGGCCCTGTTCTGATCCAACTGTCATTTTTTGTGCACTTGACCACACCACTGAACAGTAGTCCAGGTGCGACCAAACCAGGGCCTGTAGGACCTGCCTGGTTGATCATGCTGTCAAAAAGGCAGAGCAGTGCTTTATTATGGACAGACTTCTCTCCATCTTAGCTACTGTTGTGTCAATATGTTTTGACCATGACCATTTACAATCCAGGTTTACTCCAAGCAGTTTAGTCAGCTCAACTTAATCAGTTTCCACATTATTTATTACAAGATTAAGTTGAGGTTTAGGGTTTAGTGAATGATTTGTCCCAATTACAATGCTTTAAGTTTTTGAAATATTTAGGACTAGGCTGTGGACCCTTTGACTGTAATGCCGGTGTGATTGCCCACAATAACATCAAGCTACTCTGTCTTTTGCATGGTGTACACAAAGTGTAATTTTTATTAAATTAAGAATGCCACATGTTAGGCTGTATACGTGTAGGTAGCAATGTCACATAATCAATTAATTCAAATTAATTCATTCTCTCTCTCTCTATTTCCCTCTCTCTATCTGTCTCTCTCTCGCAAGTAATTGAATACTAACATCAGTTAGGATTTTCGATTAATCGTTTCACCGTGCCGATCACTGGCTTATGCAGTGACAGCTGTATAAACTAAGCCTGTAGCAGTTGCACGTGTGTGTGTGTGTGAGTGTGTATCTGTGTGTGAGTGTGTATTTGTGTGTGAGTGCGCGCGTGCAGAACAGTATCCAAAATGTCGGATTCCCAGTTGAAAGTCAGTCTTGGCACCCTGATGTGATTTTCAGATTTGATTTCTGGAAGAGAGAGAGAAAGAGAGAGAAAGAGAGACAGAGAGATAGAGAGAGCAAGAGAGAGAGAGAGCAACAGAGAGAGAGTGCGAGAGAGAGAGCGAGAGAGAGAAAGAGTGCGACAGAGAGAGAGAGTGCGACAGACAGAGAGAGAGAGAGAGAGAGAGAGAGAGTGTGACAGAGAGAGAGAGAGTGCGACAGAGAGAGAGAGAGAGAGAGAGAGAGAGAGAGAGCTCCTTCACACTGATACCTGGACTGTCTGCAATACCAATCTGTTCATTTGACAGGAAATACATATATTATGAGGTGTTTCTTATCTCACCTCCAGTTCCACATCATTTAGTCATCTCAATGAAGGTTTATGGAATATTGCTTATAACATATATCATTCGTCCTGACGGGACTATCATTAATGTGATGACTGCTATTTATCGAATAATTACCTATTATGTTTAATTATTACTCAATTAAATTAATCATGTAACAATTAACTCATTAGGAATTTGGGGCACCACGGGAACAGTTGTTTACCTAGTTACTATCTACAGAATTAAACTCTAAATACTATCTAAATATCTCTTACATCAATAACAGTCAATTATTAATTATAATTACCTCATCAAAAACAGTCAATTATTACCTCATCAAAACAGTTCATTCTGAACGTTAGAATAATCCTTGGATATCTGCACGAACCCTAACCTAAGTGTGATATATCAGCGATCCACAAATTGGCATAATTATTCATTTACTAACTAATTAATCATCACACAGAATACGTAAACATACGCTTCATAGGTTATTGATAGCATACATAATACAATGAAAACAGGTCCCTAGTGGACTAAAAAAAAGCTTGACCATTTGGATACTTTTTATTTAACTAGGCAAGTCAGCTAAGAACAAATTCTTATTTTTACCTTGTCTGCTCTGGGATTTGATGTTGCAACCTTTGCGGTTACAAGTCCAACTGTCTAACCACTAGGCTACTCTGCCAGGTATGTACGGAGCGGGGTTAGACAAAGAGAGTCAACTTATCGTACATACTTTTGGAAGCTACGCTCACGGGAATATGAACACTTTGCACATGAACGACCGCTCATTCGGAAAAGAAATGCAATGTATATATTTATTCATAGATGTCTTTGTCGTCTCCCTGTTGAACTCGATGGTTCTATGGGAAGTGGTTCGATGTAAGTCACTGGTTGTCCACCAGATGTCACAATGTCCTTATATGTAGGATTCCTTCTTTCTGGAGTGTTTGTTAGAATAGAGATGCACCACCCGGTGTTCAGAGGGTTCTTCCTTCTCGTCTTTGGTCAAATGTCCTAGACTACTTTACTCTGCTGGCACCCAGACATCCACTGACGCGATGTGATCCTTCTCGCTCATTTTTCAGAATAAAAGCCTGAAACTATGTCTAAAGACTGTTCACACCATGTGGAAGCCATCGAGAAAGGAATCTGTTTCATATCTCTTTAAATGCAGGGAAGGCAGGCAATGGAACAGAGAGGTTTCAGGAAAAACAGCACTTCCTGGTTGGGTTTTCCTCAGGTTTTCGCCTGCAATATCAGTTCCGTTATACTCACAGACAATATTTTTGACAATTTTGGAAACTTTAGAGTGTTTTCTATCCTAATCTGACAATTATATGCATATTCTAGATTCTGGGCATGAGAAATAGGCAGTTTCATTTGGGTACGTTTTTCATCCAAACTTCAAAATACTGCCCCCTACACTCAAGAGGTTTAACATTACAATGTTTCCATTATAACATATTTCTGATCATTTTAATGACATCACTAAATACATATTAATGTTCCATATTCCATCTCTCATCATTCCCAACGTTCGGATGTTGAAGCATATTGTCCCAGTGTCCATTGTTTGATGTTGAAGTTTTTTGTGGCAAGAGTCTCTCGGTAACAAAAGCATTTTAAACTTCTCAATACTGCAGGGTTAGAGAGAGAAAGTTTATGACTGGCTTTAAGTCATAAAACCGGCCCAACTCCCTCCTCTGGTGGGAGAGAGGGGGATCTGGCTATCTGTCATCCATGTGCCGAGCTGATTTCTTTGGAAACGGTGTTAAAAACCCTCCAGACAAGCTTCAATGCCATACAACTCTCCTTCCGTGGCCTCCAACTGGTCTTACAGTAAATACAAGTAAAACTAAATACATGCTTTTCAACCGATCGCTGTAAACACGTGCCTGCCCGTCCAGCATCACTACTCTGGACAACTACAAATACCTAGGTGTCTGGTTAGACTGTAAACTCTCCTTCCAGACTCACATCAAACATCTCCAATCCAAAGTTAAATCTAGAATTGGCTTCCTATTTCGCAACAAAGCATCCTTCACTCATGCTGCCAAACATACCCTCGTAAAACTGACCATCCTACTGATCCTCGACTTCGACGATGTCATTTACAAAATAGCCTCCAACACTCTACTCAATAAATTGGATGCAGTCTATCACAGTGCCATCCGTTTTGTCACCAAAGCCCCATATACTACCCACCATTGCGACCTGTACGCTCTCGTTGGCTGGCCCTCGCTTCATACTTGTCGCCAAACCCACTGGCTCCAGGTCATCTACAAGACCCTGCTAGGTAAAGTCCCCCCTTATCTCAGCTCGCTGGTCACCATAGCAGCACCCACCTGTAGCACGAGCTCCAGCAGGAATATCTCTCTGATCACCCCCAAAACCAATTCCTCCTTTGGTCGCCTCTCCTTCCAGTTTTCTTCTGCCAATGACTGGAACGAACTGCAAAAATCTCTGAAACTGGAAACACTTATCTCCCTCACTAGCTTTAAGCACCAGCTGTCAGAGCAGCTCACAGAGTACTGCACCTGTACATAGCCCACCTATAATTTAGCCCAAACAACTGCCTTTTTCCCTACTGTATTGATTTATTTATTTTGCTGCTTTGCACCCCATTATTTATATTTCTGCTTTGCACATTCTTCCACTGCAAATCTACCATTCCAGTGATTTACTTGCTATATTGTATTTACTTTGCCACCATGGCCTTTTTTTTGCCTTTACCTCCCTTATCTCATCTCATTTGCTCACATTGTATATAGACTTATTTTTATATTGTATTATTGAATGTATGTTTGTTTTACTCCATGTGTAACTCTGTGTTGTTGTATGTGTCGAACTGCTTTGCTTTATCTTGGCCAGGTCGCAATTGTAAATGAGAACTTGTTCTCAACTTGCCTACCTGGTTAAATAAAGGTTAAATAAAATAAAAAATGTTGCACATTTGACCCTCACCAAGGAGAGAGAGTCATGACACATTTAATGTCTGTAGGAAGTCACTCATTAAAGATGTTGTGCATAATTAAGCTGTTAACTGAGAGGTGATTATACAATCAGCAAACTGTGTTTTTAATTGTGTGTGTCTGCATGTGTGCAGGACAAGGGTGTGTCTATTTTTGGTGTGTTGATGTGTGTATGTCTGTTGTCTACGGGTGTTGGGTGTTGTCTATTGGTGTTGTGTGTTGTCTAAGGGTGTTGGGTGTTGTCTATTGGTGTTGGGTGTTGTCTACGGGTGTTGGGTGTTGTCTATGGGTGTTGGGTGTTGTCTATGGGTGTTGGGTGTTGTCTTTGGGTGTTGGGTGTTGTTCATGGGTGTTGGGTGTTGTCTATGGGTGTTGGGTGTTGTCTATGGGTGTTGGGTGTTGTTCATGGGTGTTGTGTGTTGTCTATGGGTGTTGTCTATGGGTGTTGAGTGTTGTCTATGGGTGTTGGGTGTTTTCTACGGGTGTTGTGTGTTGTTTATGGTGTTGGGTGTTGTCTATGGGTGTTGGGTGTTGTCTATGGGTGTTGGGTGTTGTCTCTGGGTGTTATTGGTGTTGTCTATGAGTGTTATGGGTGTTGGGTGTTGTGTATTGGTGTTATGTATGTTGTGGGTGTTGTCTATGGGTGTTGTGGGTGTTGTCTATGAGTGTTATGGATGGTGTGGGTGTTGTCGTGTTGTCTATGGATGTTGTGGGTGTTGTCTATGGGTGTTGTGGGTGGTGTCTTTGGGTGTTGTAACACACACAACACCCAAAGACACCCACAACACCCATAGAAAACACCCATCATAATGTGCACCTGTGTAATGATCGTGCTGTTTAATCAGCTTCTTGATATGTCACACCTGTCAGGTGGATGGATTATCTGGGCAAAGGAGAAATGCTCACTAACAGGGGTGTATTCAAAAAGGGGCTCCCGAGTGGCTCAGTGGTCTAAGCGCTAGAGGTATCACTACAGACCCTGGTTCTATTCCAGGCTGTATCACAACCAGCGGTGATTGGGAGTCCCATAGGGCGGCACACAATTGGCCCAGCGTCATCCGGGTTAGGGTTTGGCCAGGGTAGGCCGTCATTGTAAATAAGAATTTGTTATTTTAACTGACTTGCCTTAGTTGAATAAATCAAATAAATGGTTGTCACATCAATGTATTATCTCCCTCCAGTGCTTCATTTAAAAACCACTATAGAGTAGCACTTGAAAACTGTTTGTTGTTCATGAAGTTGTTTTGGTTTAATATTAAATGGCACTCGGTTACTGTGTGCATCTATGATAGAAGCTTTTAGCTTTTTATTCAAAACCCATTTTGCTTCTCTTCCTTCAGAAACACTTTGATTGACAGAAAGGGGAGTAGAGGCTTTTGTTCTTGTCATTTGTATTTGAGACAAGAGGAGCTCTGTCTCTCTCTATCTCTCTCTCTCTCTTGCACTCTCTCGCTCTCTCTCTTTCTCTTGCTCACTCTTTCAAATTCACCATATCTTTAGAAGTGTGTATAATGCCTGAAGTTATAGCTTTGCTTGAATAGGCTTTTAGGAACATCCAACCTGCATCAGGAAATGTCCTCCCAGAGATAGAAAAACACAGGCATCGCTTGTGCCTCTTTCCTTTTTCTCTCTCTCTCTCACATCCTGTCTCTCTCCATTCCATCCGTCTCTCTCCATTCCATCCTTGCTTTCTTCCTCCCCTACTCACTCTCATCCTCTCCCTTTCTCGCTCTTCCTCCCTCTCTCCATCCCTTTTTCCCTCCCTCCATCTGTCCTCCCCATGACTAAAGACATCTCACTCCTCTGCAGTATGTGCCCGGCCTCCCTGATTTGCTCTGAGCTGGGGGGACATTTCCATAGGCTGGCCCACTTGTGAGTTCTCCCCTCCTTTTTTTTCTCCTCTCTATGTCCCATCATCTTCGCTTAGTTTCACCTGAGCCCCTTTTACTCTCGTCCTCTTTCTCCCTCTGCATCATTCCCCGTCCCTCTCTCTCTTTATCAGTAGCTCTCTACCACCCTCCCTCTCTCTCTTTTTCAGTAGCTCTCTACCACCCTCCCTCTCTCTCTTTTTCAGTAGCTCTCTCTCTCTCTCGATGTCTGTACGTCTCATTCTGTTTCTCCTGTGGAGTAATACTAAGAGCTATCAGTTGGAGGTTCCCAGGGTTAACAACCCAGACTGATGCACTTCTCTCCCTGGGAAGAAAAGAAAAGGATGAGAAAATAGAAAAAGGATTCACAGAGAGAAAAGGCTTTAGTCTCTAGGTAAGGCAGAATTCAGAATACTGACAGAGATTGTGACAGCAGTGAGAGCAGAGAAGGAAAGCCAGTCTGCACTGCTGAGCAGTGAACACAGGGTGGTAAGAGTCGAGAGGAGAGCTGACAGTGTGTGTGGGGCTCTCCCTCGCTCTCTCTCTCTCTCTCTCGTATTGCCACGTCTGTGGCTTTGTATCTGTGGCTTGCTAGAGCAGAGGAGAAGTGCAGCGTGAAGCGCAGCGCGTAGTAGCCAGTGGTGCAGGTCGTTCCCGTCTCATCACGCTCTCTCAGCACCTAGGTGACAGGGGGTGTTGGGGATACACTCCAGGTGACGACGACACACACACACACTCTCCCGCGCTCGCTAACTGCACACACATACACTCTCCTGCTCTCGCTAACTGCACACACACACTCTCCTGCGCTCGCTAACTGCACACACACTCGCAGCATGGGCATAAAAATAACTAAAAATATGGATTGAGTTACTAACTGAATAACTAGGAGCTGCTGTGAGCTACAGGGGATCAATTTATACCAGGAGGAAGGAGTCGAGGAAAGGAGACAAGGAAAAGAGACAAAGAAGGAAAACTGATCCACGCTTTGTTTGGATTTTTCACTGGGGTGATTTCATGTTATTTTAGTTTTTGTTTCCATGGGGTCTTCACAACCCAGAGATCTCTACTTCTGCCTGCACTATTCTCTATAGACCACCGGGTGTTGTGTTGGGAGGTTTAGCTGACCATGATGCGGCCTGTTGGGAAGCTCCAGGGCTGGGGCTGTAGCTGGGGGTCTTACCCCTGGATGAGTGCCCTGGTCCTGGCTGTGGGCTGGGTGGTGGTGGGGTCCGCCTGGGGCTCCTCTTTTGCTGACCTCCAGGTCCTGTCGGCCACCCCTGACGAAGGAGCACCACTGCCCCTCGCCCCCCTCTCACAACCCCACCCTGGGCCTGACCCCCACCACCACACCCAGGGGACCAGGCACCACCCTACTAATGCTGCCCCTGCCTCCATCTACCACTTCCCTGGCCATGCCTCGCTACGGGGTGGACACGGTGAGTCTCATCTCTCTATCTATCCTTCTATCCCTCTATCCTTCCATCCGGCTGAGCAGAAGAGAGCGGAATCGTTTTTTAATGTCTGTGGCGATCCCTCTCTCTTTCCTCTCTCCCCCTTCCTCTCGATCCCTCTGTCCCTCTCTCTTTCCTCTCTCCCCCTTCCTCTCGATCCCTCTGTCCCTCTCTCTTTCCTCTCTCCCCCTTCCTCTCGATCCCTCTGTCCCTCTCTTTTTCTCCGGTCCAGCAGAAAGCTTTCTCTAGAGACTGTGATGATCCCTCTCTCTCTCCTCTCTCCCCTTCCCTCTGGATCTCTCATTCCCATGACAGATTAAACAGTGGTAACGAGAGATAAGTGTCAGACAGTGGAGTGGCGTTGTTGTGATACAGTCGTCAGGATAATTAGCTATGATTTTACTGAGAGAGAATGACTGACTGATGAGTGAAACAAATAGCCCTGCCCAATTTGCATATACGTAGGGGGGAATAGATGTTATTTATATCTGTGGTTTAGCTCTGTCTGTGGGAGGAAATGTGAGGAAGATTGAATGATCTATAGTTTCACGGCAGTCTTCTTGTTCTCTTTTCTATTGTTACGTGCTTGGAGAGTGCTAAAGCCTGCCATGGGGATGGACTCCCTTTAAGGAGGTCAGAGACCTTTTCCTCCTGCGATGACGGAGCCGATGGGCTGAAAGGCAGGGAGTGTGTGTGTGTGTGTGTGTCCCTCTCAGTGTGTGTGTGTGTGTCCCTCTCAGTGTGTGTGTGTGTGTCCCTCTCAGTGTGTGTGTGTGTCCCCCTCTCAGTGTGTGTGGGTGTGTCCCGCTCAGTGTGTGTGGGTGTGTCCCTCTCAGTGTGTGTGTGTGTGTGTGTGTGTCCCTCTCAGTGTGTGTGTGTGTGTGTGTGTGTACTGTATGCCTGAAAAAGTGTCCTCTCTCTCTCTCTCTCTCTCTCTCTCTCTCTCGCTCTCTCTCTCTCTCTTTCTCTCTCTCTCTCTCTCTCTCCCTCTCTCTCTCTCTCTCTCTCTCTCTAGTCTGGTGTGGTGTGATGTAACCAGGTAGATAAGGAGATACTAGTCTGGTGATGTTACCAGGTAGATAAGGAGATACTAGTCTGGTGATGTTACCAGGTAGAAAAGGAGATACTAGTCTGGTGTTGTTACCAGGTAGAAAAGGAGATACTAGTCTGGTGATGTTACCAGGTATATAAGGAGATACTAGTCTGGTGTTGTTACCAGGTAGATAATGAGATACTAGTCTGGTGATGTTACCAGGTATATAAGGAGATACTAGTCTGGTGTTGTTACCAGGTAGGTAATGAGATACTAGTCTGGTGATGTTACCAGGTATATAAGGAGATACTAGTCTGGTGTGGTGTGTTGTTACCAGGTAGATAAGGAGATACTAGTCTGGTGATGTTACCAGGTAGATAAGGAGATACTAGTCTGGTGATGTTACCAGGTAGATAAGGAGATACTAGTCTGGTGATGTTACCAGGTAGATAAGGAGATACTAGTCTGGTGTTGTTACCAGGTAGATAAGGAGATACTAGTCTGGTGATGTTACCAGGTAGAAAAGGAGATACTAGTCTGGTGATGTTACCAGGTAGAAAAGGAGATACTAGTCTGCTGATGTTACCAGGTAGAAAAGGAGATACTAGTCTGGTGTTGTTACCAGGTAGATAAGGAGAAACTAGTCTGGTGTTGTTACCAGGTAGATAAGGAGATACTAGTCTGGTGTTGTTACCAGGTAGATAAGGAGATACTAGTCTGGTGTTGTTACCAGGTAGAAAAGGAGATACTAGTCTGGTGTTGTTACCAGGTAGATAAGGAGATACTAGTCTGGTGATGTTACCAGGTAGAAAAGGAGATACTAGTCTGGTGATGTTACCAGGTAGAAAAGGAGATACTAGTCTGGTGATGTTACCAGGTAGAAAAGGAGATACTAGTCTGGTGATGTTACCAGGTAGATAAGGAGATACTAGTCTGGTGATGTTACCAGGTAGATAAGGAGATACTAGTCTGGTGATGTTACCAGGTAGATAAGGAGATACTAGTCTGGTGATGTTACCAGGTAGATAAGGAGATACTAGTCTGGTGTTGTTACCAGGTAGAAAAGGAGATACTAGTCTGGTGTTGTTACCAGGTAGATAAGGAGATACTAGTCTGGTGTGGTGTGTTGTTACCAGGTAGAAAAGGAGATACTAGTCTGGTGATGTTACCAGGTAGATAAGGAGATACTAGTCTGGTGTGGTGTGTTGTTACCAGGTAGATAATGAGATACTAGTCTGGTGTGGTGTGTTGTTACCAGGTAGATAAGGAGATACTAGTCTGGTGTGGTGTGTTGTTACCAGGTAGATAATGAGATACTAGTCTGGTGTGGTGTGTTGTTACCAGGTAGAAAAGGAGATACTAGTCTGGTGATGTTACCAGGTAGAAAAGGAGATACTAGTCTGGTGATGTTACCAGGTAGATAAGGAGATACTAGTCTGGTGTTGTTACCAGGTAGAAAAGGAGATACTAGTCTGGTGATGTTACCAGGTAGATAAGGAGATACTAGTCTGGTGTGGTGTGTTGTTACCAGGTAGATAAGGAGATACTAGTCTGGTGTGGTGTGTTGTTACCAGGTAGAAAAGGAGATACTAGTCTGGTGTTTTTACCAGGTAGATAAGGAGATACTAGTCTGGTGTGGTGTGTTGTTACCAGGTAGATAAGGAGATTCTGTTGTGGTGTGTTGTTACCAGGTAGATAAGGAGATACTAGTCTGGTGATGTTACCAGGTAGATAAGGAGATACTAGTCTGGTGTGGTGTGTTGTTACCAGGTAGATAAGGAGATACTAGTCTGGTGATGTTACCAGGTAGATAAGGAGATACTAGTCTGGTGATGTTACCAGCGAGAAAATGAGAAACTAGTCTGGTGATGTTACCAGGTAGATACTGAGAAACTAGTCTGATGTGGTGTGTTGTTACCAGGTAGAAAAGGAGATACTAGTCTGATGTGGTGTGTTGTTACCAGGTAGATAAGGAGATTCTGTTGTGGTGTGTTGTTACCAGGTAGATAAGGAGATACTAGTCTGGTGATGTTACCAGGTATATAAGGAGATACTAGTCTGGTGTTGTTACCAGGTAGATAAGGAGATACTAGTCTGGTGTGGTGTGTTGTTACCAGGTAGATAAGGAGATACTAGTCTGGTGTGGTGTGTTGTTACCAGGTATATAAGAATAAACTAGTCTGGTTTGGTCTTACCTGGTTGGCATGTTTAACATTCACTAGCAGACTGGATGACCCTGGATAAGGCATGATGTTAATTAAACATTCAGACCAAGGCCTTGTAGTGAAAACGCAGGAGAGGGTAGGGTGAGGAGGAGGAGAGGAAGGAGGATAGGAGGATAGCCAATGGCATTGCTGCACTATACCACCCGGAAGACATTGGCTCTGCATGTGGATCTACTTCATTAGGGAAATCGCTAGAATAGAGTATAATAAAGCAGAATAGAGTAGAATAGAGTAGAGTAGAATATAGTAAAATGGAATAGAGTAGAGTAGAGTAGAATATAGTAAAATGGAATAGAGTAGAGTAGAGTAGAGTAGAGTAGAATATAGTCAAAATGGAATAGAGTAGAGTAGAGTAGAGTAAAACATAGTTGAATGGAATAGAGTAGAGTAGAGTAGAATAGATATAATTGAAAAGAGTAGTGTAGAGTAGAGGAGAATACAGCCTAATACAGTATAATAGAGTAGAGTAGAATACAGTTTAATAGAGTATAATTTAGTAGAGTTTAATATAGTATAATAGAGTATAATAGAGTAGAATACAGTATAATACAGTATAATAGAGTAGAGTAGAATACAATATAGTAGAGTACAATAGAGTAGAGTAGAATACAATATAATACAGTATAATAGAGTAGAGTATAATACAATATAGTAGAGCATACTATAGTAGAGTAGAATACAATATAATACAGTATAATAGAGCAGAGTAGAATACAGTATAATAGAGTAGAGTAAAATAGAGTAGAATAGAAACAAATAAGAACTGAGGTGTTATTCAGTGAGCTCTGCATGTGCTGTTCCATGGTGCTGAGTTGGGTGAATGTTAAAATATTCACATGTATTTAACCTGTAAGTCACAATGACTCTTGGGACTCTTCAGTATTTCATTTATCTAATTACCCTGCAGAAATTCAACTTTAAAGACTTTTATTTTAAAGACCTGGTTATGCGTGACAGGCAGTATTGTATGAAGGTATGATGATACCACGTGCAACATCATAGTTTAAGATCCACCATCCAGCTCCATGGTGTCACAGTTTAAGATCAAATCAAATCCAATTGTATTAGTCACATACACATATTTAGCAGATGTTAGTGCAGATGTAGCGAAATGCTAACATCTAACAATACACACATCTAAAAGTAAAAGAATGTAAGAATAATTATAGAAATATTAGGATGAGCAATGTCGGAGTCCGGAGAATTGCTGAGTAAAAATATATATTTCATCCATTTTAGAATAAGGCTGTAATGTAATAAAATGTGTAAAAAGTCAAGGGGTCTGAATACTTTGCCTTCGTAAAGTATTCAGACTCCTTGACTTTTTACACATTTTATTACATTACAGCCTTATTCTAAAATGGATGAAATATATATTTTTACTCAGCAATTCTCCGGACTCCGACATTGCTCATCCTAATATGATAATCCTTGAATGACTAGGTGTGTCCAAAATGTTGCCTGGTACATACTGTACATATATATATATATATATATATATATATATATATATATATATATATATATATATATATATATATATATATATACTTCATGATCATAAGTATGTGGACACTTGCTCGTCAAACATCTCATTCCAAAAGCATGGGCATTAATATGGAGTTCTGGGAATGGTTTCCTACTAGATATTGGAACATTGCCGCAGGGACTTGCTTACATTCACCCAAACGAGCATTAGTGAGGTCGGGCACTGATGTAGGCCTGGCTCGCAGTCGTTGTTCCAATTCATCCCAAAGGTGTTCGATGTGGTTGAGGTCAAAGCTCTGTGCAGGCCTGTCAAATTCATCCACACTGATCTCAAACTATTTCTTTATGGACCTTACTTTGTGCACAGGGGCATTGTCATGCTGAAACAGGAAAGGTCCTTCCCCAAACTGTTGCCACAAATTGTTGGATGCACAGAATCGTCTAAAATGTCATTGTATGCCGTAGCGTTAAGATTTCCCCTCACTGGAACTAAGGGTCCTAGCACAATCCATGAAAAAACATCCCAAGACCATTATTCCTCCTAAACCAAACTTTACAGTTGTCACTATGCATTTTGGCAGGTAGCGTTCTCCTTGCATCCGCCAAACCCAGATGCATCTGTCGGACTGCCAGATGGTGAAACATGATTCATCACTCCAGAGAACGTGTTTCCGCTGGTGGTAGGATTTACACCACCCCAGTTTGTTTGCAGCTGCTCTGCCATGGAAACCCATTTCATGAAGCTCCCGACCAAACAGTTCTTGTGCTGATGTTGCTTCCAGAGGCAGTTTGGAACTCGGTAGTGAGTGTTGCTTCCGGAGGCAGTTTGGAACTCGGTAGTGAGTGTTGCTTCCAGAGGCAGTTTGGAACTCAGTAGTGAGTGTTGCTTCCAGAGGCAGTTTGGAACTCGGTAGTGAGTGTTGCTTCCAGAGGCAGTTTGGAACTCGGTCGTGAGTGTTGCTTCCAGAGGCAGTTTGGAACTCGGTAGTGAGTGTTGCAACCAAGGACAGAAGATTTTTACGCGCCACACTCTTCAGCACTCTGCAGTCCCGTTCTGTGAGCTTGTGTGGCCTACCACTTCGCAGCTTAGCAATTGTTGCTCCTATACGTTTCCACTTCACAATAGCAGCACTTACAGTTGACCGGGGCTGCTCTCGCAGGGCACCGGGGCTGCCTGGAGATTCCATGGCTGTGTGCTCGATTTTATTCACCTGTCAGCAATGGGTGTGGCTGAAATAGCCGAATCCACTTATTTGAAGGCGTGTCCACATACATTTGTATATATAGTGTCCATAGTTACGTCATGCCAATAAAGCGATTGAAAGAGAGTGAGGCAAAGGGAGTAAAAGAGAGAGCCGGGCAGAAGGAGAGAAGTTTAAGGGGAGAAAGAGAGAGGGAGAGAAAGAGAGCTGCCGTATCCACTCCTCCTTGACATTCTCCCTGGCTTTAAAGACCTTTGAGTCCAGAGGATTCTGTCCCTCTGACAGATAGAACGTTAACCGGAGAGGGTTTAGGAGGATTTGATGATACACATCTCATGCTGCAGCTCTTATATAATGCTGCAGTACACAAGCCGATTCTCATTCATAACACATAGGTTGCTATACAGCATGAAATATACAGTTTGTCGGTAAATCTGCTGTAGAATGTATTGACTTGGGTGTAATTGTAAGGTTCTGTATTTATTTGTGAGAACCAGTTATTGCCTTCAGTCCTAGTTTTGATTCACCTGTCTGTTTGCCTACCTGTGTTTGACCATTGCCTACCTGTGATTGACCATTGCCTGCCTGTGATTGACCATTGCCTGCCTGTGTTTGACCATTGCCTGCCTGTGTTTGACCATTGCCTACCTGTGTTTGACCATTGCCTACCTGTGTTTGACCATTGCCGGCCTGTGATTGACCATTGCCTGCCTGTGTTTGACCATTGCCTACCTGTGATTGACCATTGCCTGCCTGTGTTTGACCATTGCCTACCTGTGATTGACCATTGCCGACCTGTGATTTACCATTGCCTACCTGTGTTTGACCATTGCCTACCTGTGATTGAACATTGCCTGCCTGTGTTTGACCAATTGCCTGCCTGTGTTTGACCATTGCCTGCCTGTGTTTGACCATTACCTGCCTGTGTTTGACCATTGCCTGCCTGTGACCACGATTCCTGCCTTCTGTGAAGGTTAAATAAACACCTGCCACGCTCTGCGCATGAATCTACAGCTTTTTCTACCTGAGTTTCATTAGAGTAATAATGATAGTAATAATAATATGAATTATTAGAATTATAGTAATACAATACTAATAATAATGAAAATATAAACAATTATTATAATAATTCTAAGAATAATAACAATACTAATCATAATAGTAACAATAATAATAGTAATAATATAATAATAAAGTTGTTGATTCTCTTAGAAACCCTCACTCCCCCCTCTTCCTCCTCCTCCTCCTTTCTCTCGTTCTGTCTCATTGTCCTCTGTTTTTGGCTTGGGACAGTAAATCAATAGGCAGAGCTGTTTTTGCAGCTTAATTATCAGGTTATTCTTAGTTTTTTTGGCCTCACTTCCACTTCTCCCTAGCATCTCTCTTTTCTCTTCTCTCTCCTCCCTCTGACCTCTTGGCTGAGGTGTTTTATCTTTGTGGAGACAGCCCAGTGATTCAGCCTGCCAGAGTGCGAGAGAAGAGGGGGGTGAGAGGAGCAAAGGAGGAGAGGGGGAGAGGAGAGTCAGTGTTAATGAAGTAACAGAAATCACCCTAGAGTTGACATCCTGTCTCTCTCTCGCTCTCTCTTGAGCATTCTCTCCTGCTTTCTCTCCAGCCTTCTCTTTCTCCATCACCCACGGATACACAGTCTCCCTCTGATACACACACACACACACACACACACACACACACACACACACACACACACACACACACACACACGCACACACGCACACACGCACACACAATCTCTCTCTCTCTACAGATGTAGGATCTTAATTTGACCAGTTTCTTAAGCAGAAAACCAATCCTACAGGAAAAGGAAATGTGGATTATAATTAATGGACATTTTTTGTTATGTCAAATCAAGTCAAATTTTTAATTGGAAATTTCAAACTTTAGAGGAGTACTTTCATTCTCCAGTCTTAATAGGGAGGCTGAGACTAGTCTGCCTCCAAAATCACAGGCAATGTTCCTTCTTTAGACACACACACACACACACACATACCCACGCAGGCACACACACACACACACACACACACACACACACACACACACACACACACACACACACAAACACACATGCACACACACTCCCAAGTCCTACTGGCTAATTAATAATGGTAATGATAACAACCTCATATATGTATGGTTTTGGTGCCAACGGAAAATAAGTTCAACACGTCTCATAATTATCCATCAAATAATTATTAATTTGAACAAACCCCTGCTGATTATTGCTCCGTCCTCCATGCAAATTAATACTCAGATGAGCAGAAACTGAGTCTTCTTTGCCCACCGTTAAAATATTAAATTTCCTTTTATCATTTAGACATTCAGCCATTTTACATTTTTCTGGAAGTTTTTAAAGTTTTAGAAAATGGATTTAGAAAAAAATCCACAATCTATGTTATCTCTTCTCAATTTGATACGCAGAAACTGAAACAGCCTTCTCGATCAACCAGTTTGTCTTTCATGTTAACCATAACTCCAATGGTGACCAACAGACATTTGCCCCCAAGGATTTTGGTGGCTGTAGTTCAGCATTGATTCATCATGGTGAATGTGACTCATGGTGTCCTAAGGTTAGATGATGGTGCAGAGCCTCTGTCTCTGAATGAGGAACCTCTCTGGGCTGGCTGTTCCTTTGTTTGCATCCCAAATGGCACCCTATGCTCTATATAGTGCCCTGCTGTTGATCAGGGCCAATAGGGCTCTTTTCAAAAGTAAAAAACCTATTCAGGGAATAGGGTGCCATTTGGTGTCACCTCATCCGTCACCATGATACACACACAGGATGGTCCCTGTACAACACTAATGTCCTGCTACTGAGCTTCAAGACTCTGGTGATCTATCATGGGGTGAAATTAGATCACGTTGGTACTCAACGTGTAAGGTCTGATTAATCATGGGGTGAAATTAGATCACGTTGGTACTCAACGTGTAAGGTCTGATTTGTCATGGGGTGAAATTAGATCACGTTGGTACTCAACGTGTAAGGTCTGATTTGTCATGGGGTGAAATTAGATCACGTTGGTACTCAACGTGTAAGGTCTGATTAATCATGGGGTGAAATTAGATCACGTTGGTACTCAACGTGTAAGGTCTGATTAATCATGGGGTGAAATTAGATCACGTTGGTACTCAACGTGTAAGGTCTGATTTGTCATGGGGTGAAATTAGATCACGTTGGTACTCAACGTGTAAGGTCTGATTAATCATGGGGTGAAATTAGATCACGTTGGTACTCAACGTGTAAGGTCTGATTAATCATGGGGTGAAATTAGATCACGTTGGTACTCAACGTGTAAGGTCTGATTTGTCATGGGGTGAAATTAGATCACGTTGGTACTCAACGTGTAAGGTCTGATTAATAATGGGGTGAAATTAGATCACGTTGGTACTCAACGTGTAAGGTCTGATTTGTCATGGGGTGAAATTAGATCACGTTGGTACTCAACGTGTAAGGTCTGATTTGTCATGGGGTGAAATTAGATCACGTTGGTACTCAACGTGTAAGGTCTGATTAATAATGGGGTGAAATTAGATCACGTTGGTACTCAACGTGTAAGGTCTGATTAATCATGGGGTGAAATTAGATCACGTTGGTACTCAACGTGTAAGGTCTGATTAATCATGGGGTGAAATTAGATCACGTTGGTACTCAACGTGTAAGGTCTGATTTGTCATGGGGTGAAATTAGATCACGTTGGTACTCAACGTGTAAGGTCTGATTAATCATGGGGTGAAATTAGATCACGTTGGTACTCAACGTGTAAGGTCTGATTTGTCATGGGGTGAAATTAGATCACGTTGGTACTCAACGTGTAAGGTCTGATTTGTCAACTTTGACTTTGTTGACTGGTTTATGTCCCTGGCACAACTCACTCTGTCCTTTACCATAGAACAACCCTTACCATAGAACACTTACCATAGAAGAACCATTACCATAGAACACTTACCATAGAACCCTTACCATAGAATAAACCTTACCATAGACCACTTACCATAGAAGAACCCTTCCCATAGAACACTTACCATAGAACCTTTACCATAAAATCCTTACCACAGAAACCTTACCATAAAACCCTTACCACAGAAACCTTACCATAGAACCCTTACCATAGAACCCTTACCATAGAACCCTTACGATAGAACCCGTACGATAGAAGAATATTGGTAGAGTGATAGAAATGCAATGCACTCTTAGATGTTGAATCCCTATTTGGCGGACTTTGAGCGGTTCTGGACTGGTTCTGACTGACATTTTGATGTACAAATCGCTCTGTGAACGTCGTAGTGTCCCGTGCCTTATAATGACACAAAGTTCCATCTGTCTGGGTGTCAATCTCTCAGCTGAGCTGATTTGAAGTGTCAGGTTTCAGTCTCCCACATTTGCATAGGGAGTGGCCTATCCAGACAACGACTGTCTGTCTGTTTGCTAGACCCTATCCCCTGCAAGGCTACACGGAACCTATGGCTGTCTGTCTGTTTGCTAGATCCTATCCCCTGCATGGCTTTATGTAAATGTAACTGTGTAATCCAATGCCTGGAAGAATGAAGGCTTTGAATGCATGTTAAAGGTGTTATGTCTATGTTCTTTATTGTAGTGCTTTATTCACCTTAGGCAATACTTGTGTTCTCCTTGTTTCATTGACTTAGTTTGTAAGTGTAAACTGTGTCTTCAGAAGAGTGTATTTGGTGATGTAAGACTCTCACAAGCCTGTGGAAAGTAGGTTAGTGGATATGCATATTTTAATTAAACGATTCGTAATATACTTTTCTTATCAGCAAAGCTTTAACTATTAAGATAAAACCAAATAGACTATCCATCATTTTACAGCCTTGTTCAAATTCTCTTCTACCCAGAACAGAATGGGAGAACACAGGGGAATGTGTGTCAATAAAAAATACACTCTCAGAGACTAGTCATGTACAAATTCAACCCTGAAAAAATATGTTTATGCTTGAGTAAACTCCATATTGCTTGTAGATTCCATATTTTCGATTCCTCCGTCTCTCCCTGCTAGAGGAATGCACTACAGTTACAATAGCACTTCACCATGGCATGGTTTGGAATGCTGCATTTCTCTCTGCATTTCATCCTGTCAGACAGAGATTGGGGTATGCGCTCTCTCTGCCTCCCACTCAGCGCCCAGCTAAGGTAGCTAATGGGTTCGGGGCTCGCCCTGATGCGCTGGCAGCATATTGAGTTGGGAGTTCCACTGGTCCCCAAGCAAACAGACATGCTAGCAGGGCGGCCGAGAGGGTCGGGAACATGATATAATTTGAGTGGGCACTAGCAGCACATAGCCATCAGCCTTAGCACCGCTAGATACAGCACATCTACCTCTACAACAGATGAACACAGTGTATTGGTAATGATGATACACTCACAAGGGGACCTTCAGACAGGGACATACAGGTAAAGTCCGAAGTTTACATACACTTACGTTGGAGTCATTAAAACTCGTTTTTCAACCACTCCACACATGTCTTGTTAAGAAACTATAGTTTTGGCAAGTCAGTTAGGATATCTACTTTGTGCATGACACAAAGTCATTTATTTAAAAAAAATGTACAAACAGATTATTTAATTTATACTTTACTGTATCACAATTCTAGTGGGTCAGCTTGGAAAATGACAGAAAATGATGTCATGGCTTTAGAAGCTTCTGATAGGCTAATTGACATAAGTTGAGTCAATTGGAGGTGTACCTGTGGATGTATTTCAGGGCCTACCTTCAAACTCAGTGCCTCTTTGCTTGAGATCATGGGAAAATCAAAAGAAATCAGCCAAGATCTCAGAAAAAAAATTGTAGACCTCCACAAGTCTGGTTCATCCTTGGGAACAAATGCCTGAAGTTACCAAATTCATCTGTACAACCAATGGTACGCAAGTATAAACACCATGTGACCACACAGCCGTCATACCACTCAGGAAGGAGACACGTTCATCTGTACAACCAATAGTACACAAGTATAAACACCATTTGATCACACAGCCGTCATACCGCTCAGGAAGGAGACGCGTTCTGTCTCTTAGAGATGAACGTACTTGGTGTGAAAAGTGCAAATCAATCCCAGAACAACAGCAAAGGACCTTGTGAAGATGCTGGAGGAAACAGGTACAAAAGTATCTATATACACAGTAAAACAAGTCCTATATCGACATAACCTGAAAGGCCGCTCAGCAAGGAAGAAGACACTGCTCCAAAACTGCCATGAAAAAGACAGACTACGGTTTGCAACTGCACATGGGGACAAATATCGTACTTTTGGAGAAATGTCCACTGGCCTGATGGAACAAAAATAGAACTGTTTGGCCATAATGACCATGGTTATGTTCGGAGGAAAAGGGGGAAGGCTTGCAAAATGAAGAACACCATCCCAACTGTGAAGCACGTTGGTGGCAGCATCATGTTGTGGGGGTGCTTTGCAGCAAAAGGGACTGGTGCACATCACAAAATAGATGTCATTATGTGGAAGGAAAATGATGTGGATATATTGAAGCAACATCTCAAGACATCAGTCAGGAAGTTAAAGCTTGGTCCAAATGGACAATGCATACTTCCAAAGTTGTGACAAAATGACTTAAGGACAACAAAGTCAAGATATTGGAGTGGCCACCACAAAGTCCTGACCTCAATCCCATAGAACATTTGTGGGTAGAACTTGAAAAGTGTGTGTAAGCAAGGAGGCCTACAAACCTGACTCAGTTACACCAGCTCTGTCAAGAGGAATGGGCCAAAATTCACCAAACTTATTGCGGGAAGCTTGTGGAAGGCTACCTGAAAAGTTTGGCCCAAGTTAAACAATTTAAAGGCAATGCTACCAAATACTGATTGAGTGTATGTAAACTTCTGACCCACTGGGAATGTGATGAAAGAAATAAAAGCTAAACTAATGAATTATCTCTACTATTGTTCTGACATTTAACATTCTTAAAATAAAGTGGTGATCCTAACTGACCTAAGGCAGGGAATAGGATTAAATGTCAGGAATTGGGAAAAACTGATTTTAAATGTATTTGGCTAAGGTGTGTGTAAACTTCCGACTTCAACTGTACATGAGATTGTGTGCTGTCCCTCTGAGTGTATAAAACATTAGGAACACCTTCCTAATTTTGATTGGCACCCCCTTTTGAACTTAAAACATTCTTGATACGTCAGGGCATAGACTCTACAAGGTGTCGAAAGTGTGTTGGCTGGATGTCCTTTAGGCTGTAGACCATTCTCCATACACACGGGAAACTGTTGAGCTGGAAAAACCCAGCAGCATTTCAGTTCTTGACACAGACTGGTGTGCCTGGCACCTACCACCATACCCCGTTCAAAGGCACTTAAAGTGGAACTGACAGTGTTTTAACAACATGAAATGTTATAAAAAATTGGTTCATGTACACCCCCCAGGAAGAATATGACAAATTATTTGGCATTTTCTGACAAGCGTGTGCTTACATATGTTCATTTTCTATTTTTTTCATAAATTCATAGAATGTTTGAGAATGACGTATATTGCATTTTGTGAAAATTATATAGCAATATAGAGTCAATATAGCATTATAGCCAATATAATGGCTGTGCGTTTGGACAATTAATAGACACTGTCCTGTCTAGGACCGTTGTCTAGGAAGACCGGTGTGCCAGAGCTACAGTAGAACTACATGCAAATAATCAATTTGCTGCACGGGCCTGCCATCATTCACTTTGAACTGGGCTGTATGTTTACAGGCAGTAGGGCCTGCCATCATTCACTTTGAACTGGGCTGTATGTTTACAGGCAGTAGGGCCTGCCATCATTCACTTTGAACTGGGCTGTGTGTTTACAGGCAGTAGGGCCTGCCATCATTCACTTTGTACTGGACTGTGTGTTTACAGGCAGTAGGGCCTGCCATCATTCACTTTGAACTGGACTGTGTGTTTACAGGCAGTAGGGCCTGCCATCATTCACTTTGAACTGGACTGTGTGTTTACAGGCAGTAGGGCCTGCCATCATTCACTTTGAACTGGGCTGTGTGTTTACAGGCAGTAGCAACAGCACAACTTTACATCATTAGAACACATTTTCCAAAATACACAAAATACACCTGAATGGATTTCTGCAGATATTTAAACACCCCGGGAGTCCTCTTACATTTGGGAACTTTACAGTCCTATTGACCAAACAACCGTAGAATGGTAGGCTTTCCCACTCAGTTGCCTATGCACATCAACACATCAACAAGATCAACAACTAATGTTAGCCAGAGTCGAGATGAGCTCAAATCTAATGAGAGAACACAAGCTATATAAACTCTCTCATACTTTTTCAGCTAGTTGGCCATCAAAATGGCACTGCTAAATGATGGGGACTAGGAGCCTGCTCATCCTTCTGCAGCTCGTCTGTTCAGCATAGCTAGCTAGTGATTCACATTTCTTGCTAGCTAACCAAATAACTCCTGCATCTCTAGCTATAGTCACTGAAAAAACGATATGAGGGGAAAAAGTTGATATATTTGAACTTTGGGCACAAAGCTTTTACACTCATGCATACCCCACAAGACATGCCACCAGAGGTCTCTTCACAGTCCCCAAGTCCAGAACAGGCTATGGGAGGCGCACAGTACTACATAGAGCCATGATTATGTATATGGGGTCAGTGTTCTCTATGGGGTCAGTATTCTCTTTAGAGTCAGTGTTCTCTATGGGGTCAGTGTTCTCTATGGGGTCAGTGTTCTCTATGGGGTCAGTGTTCTCTATGGGGTCAGTGTCCTCTATGCGGTCAGTGTTCTCTATGAAACTTTTATTTTCTTCTATATTTCCAGTTTGAGTCCATAACGAGTACAATCTATGGCTTGTGTATGTCCTCAGTGGGTATGGGGGGGGGTTCAGGAGGGCTATCAGGGTGGCTGACAGGGGGGTGCTCAGAGGGTGAGGGATCCCCTGGGCTTGGGGTTCGTCATTTGTCTGTTCTGATGTGATGTCGAGGCTATGGTCAGTGTCTGAGGTGGACTGTTCTGCTAGATTCTCTGCAGAGGTGGCTCGTTCTCTAACGGGTTGTTCTCTGTCACACGTCATAATTTTCACCTTCTCTTCGATCACTTTCACCATCTCTGCTCTTTCTCCTGTTGATGTTGTCTCACCACAGTCCAGAGTGCAGACATGTCTCTCTCCACCTCCATCTCCCCGGGTCTGGTTGAGGGGGTGTTGTTGAGCTGGACTGTTGTCTGGGTCTGTGCTGACTGGAATGTAATCACCTGCTGTTCCAGCTCCACCTGCCTTACCTCCAGCTGGGTGAATGTAGCCTTCATTTCAATGAGGGAGTAGTACTCTGTGCTGTGAGGTTGACTTTCCACTTGGGGTTGCTCATCTGTGGGGTTGTATAATGAATAGGTCTGGTCTGGCATGCTCGGTTTGGGGGAATATTTCTCAAGAGAGAGAGCTTATCCTGCTGAGCTATCTCTTTGATTATGTGAACGTCCAGCTGAAACTGTTTGGGGTTGCCCCTGTACCATTACTGTTCCAGACTTGTACAGGTTGACATTGGCTGACTCAGAGTCCTCGTTGTCTAATATCCTGAGTTTACACCCGTCTCTAACACCACCATCTTAACAGAGGGGTAGTGTGTTAATGTAGCACTGTGCCATGCCATTGGATGTTCTGTGTGGAAGATTAAGTTGCCTATGTTCCCATTTGTATAATAGTCAGCAAAAAGTGTCTCTTGATTTTTCACGAGGAGCCTCTTTTTGTACTCTTTTCGTGCCTTATATATTTTTTTTTATTCCAGATGGTGCTGTATTGTAATGACCTCTGAACAGCATTAGGGGGCTTCAAAGGCTGCTGCATTTTGGGTGGGGTGGCTGTGAAACTTTCCTGCCTTTGTTGGGCTCAACTTCTTTGACACCTCTCACTTCCCGCCTCAGTGCAAATTGAAGTTGCAGTCAGATATGTCCTTGCAACCTTGGCAGCTTTAGCTCAGCATTCAGTCCTTATAAAGTAAA
This sequence comes from Oncorhynchus mykiss, assembly GCF_057628025.1. Classification (NCBI taxonomy): domain Eukaryota; kingdom Metazoa; phylum Chordata; class Actinopteri; order Salmoniformes; family Salmonidae; genus Oncorhynchus; species Oncorhynchus mykiss. The sequence goes on along the minus strand of NC_143025.1, from coordinate 85,703,717 downwards.
ATATATCATTGTAATGTATTTTTCTTCTTGGCTTTTAAACTTAACATGACTCACTCAGTTCCAGGTTGGATGGTGTTTTCAGGTTTCTGATGTTTGTTTGCCTGAGCATTTGCTGTATAGCTTGGAAATAAGAATCTTTGGTAGTAGGTATCCTTCCAGGTAACTTACAGGAGCTCATCTGCTCATCTCTCTCTATCTCTTTCCTTCTCTCTGTCAGGTACTGTCTTTCTCTTTCTCTGTCTATCTATCTCTTTGTCTCTCTCTCTCTATCTGTCTCTCTCTTTTTCTCTCTCTGTGTGTGTCTGTCTCTTTCCCTGCCTCTCTTTCTGTCTTTCTCTCTGTCTATATCAATTCAATTAAATTCAAGGGCTTTATTGGCATGGGAAACATGTGTTAACATTGCCAAAGCAAGTGAGGTAGATAATATATAAAGTGAATATAAAAAGTGAAATAAACAATACAAATGAACAGAAATCATTACACATACAGAAGTTTCAAAACAATAAAGACATTACAAATGTCATATTATATATATATATACAGTGTTTTAACAATGTACAAATGGTAAAGGACACAAGATAAAATAAATAAGCATAAATATGGGTTGTATTTACAATGGTGTGTGTTCTTCAATGGTTGCCCTTTTCTCGTGGCAACAGGTCACAAATCTTGCTGCTGTGATGGTACACTGTGGAATTTCACCCAGTAGATATGGGAGTTTTTCAAAATTGGATTTGTTTTCGAATTCTTTGTGGATCTGTGTAATCTGAGGGAAATATGTCTCTCTAATATGGTCAAACATTGGGCAGGAGGTTAGGAAGTGCAGCTCAGTTTCCACCTAATTTTTTGGGCAGTGAGCACAACCTGTCTTCTCTTGAGAGCCATGTCTGCCTACAGCGGCCTTTCTCAATAGCAAGGCTTAGCTCACTGAGTCTGTACATAGTCAAAGCTTTCCTTAATTTTGGGTCAGTCACAGTGGTCTGGTATTCTGCCGCTGTGTACTCTCTGTGTAGGGCCAAATAGCATTCTAGTTTGCTCTGTTTTTTTGTTAATTCTTTCCAATGTGTCAAGTAATTATCTTTTTGTTTTCTCATGATTTGGTTGGGTCTAATTGTGCTGCTGTCCTGGGGCTCTGTAGGGTGTGTTTGTGTTTGTGAACAGAGCCCCGGGACCAGCTTGCTTATGTGACTCTTCTCCAGGTTCATCTCTCTGTAGTTGATGGCTTTGTTGTGGAAGGTTTGGGAATCGCTTCCTTTTAGGTGGTTATAGAATTTAACATCTCTTTTCTGGATTTAGGATAATTAGTGGGTATCGGCCTAATTCTGCTCTGCATGCATTATTTGGTGTTCTACGTTGTACACGGAGGATATTTTTGCAGAATTCTGCGTGCAGAGTCTCAATTTGGTGTTTGTCCCATTTTGTGAAGTATTGGTTGGTGAGCAGACACCAGACCTCACAACCATAAAGGGAAATGGGCTCTATGACTGATTCAAGTATTTTTAGCCAAATCCTATTTGGTATGTTGCAATTTATGTTCCTTTTGATGGCATAGAATGCCCTTCTTGCCTTGTCTCTCAGATCGTTCACAGCTTTGTGGAAGTTACCTGACGCTGATGTTTAGGCCAAGGTATGTATAGTTTTTTGTGTGCTCTAGGGCAACAGTGTCTAGATGGAATTTGTATTTGTGGTCCTGGTGACTGGACCTTTTTTGGAACACCATTATTTTGGTCTTTTCGAGATTTACTGTCAGGGCCCAGGTCTGACAGAATCTGTGCATAAGATCTAGGTGCTGCTGTAGGTCCTCCTTGGTTGGTGACAGAAGCACCAGATCATCAGCAAACAGCAGACATTTGACTTCGGATTCTAGAAGGGTGAGGCCGGGTGCTGCAGACTTTTCTAATGCCCGCGCCAATTCGTTGATATATATGTTGAAGAGGGTGGGGCTTAAGCTGCATCCCTTTCTAACTCCACGACCCTGTGTGAAGAAATGTGTGTTTTTTGCCAATTTTAACCGCACACTTGTTGTTTGTGTACATGGATTTTATAATGTCGTATGTTTTACCCCCAACACCACTTTCCATCAGTTTGTATAGCAGACCCTCATGCCAAATTGAGTCGAAGGCTTTTTTGAAATCAAAAAAGCATGAGAAGACTTTGCCTTTGTTTTGGTTTGTTTGGTTGTCAATTAGGGTGTGCAGGGTGAATACATGTTCTGTTGTACGGTAATTTGGTAAAAAGCCAATTTGACATTTGCTCAGTACATTGTTTTCATTGAGGAAATTTACGAGTCTGCTGTTAATGATAATGCAGAGGATTTTCCCAAGGTTACTGTTGACGCATATTCCACGGTAGTTATTGGGGTCAAATTTGTCTCCACTTTTGTGGATTGGGGTGATCAGTCCTTGGTTCCAAATATTGGGGAAGATGCCAGAGCTAAGGATGATGTTAACGAGTTTTAGTATAGCCAATTGGAATTTGTTGTCTGTATATTTGATCATTTCATTGAGGATACCATCAACACCACAGGCCTTTCTGGGTTGGAGGGTTTTTATTTTGTCCTGTAACTCAATTCAATGTAATTGGAGAATCCAGTGAGTTCTGGTAGTCTTTAATAGTTGATTCTAAGATCTGTATTTGATCATGTATATGTTTTTGCTCTTTATTCTTTGTTATAGAGCCAAAAAGATTGGAGAAGTGGTTTACCCATACATCTCCATTTTGGATAGATAATTCTTTGTGTTGTTGTTTGTTTAGTGTTTTCCAATTTTCCCAGAAGTGGTTAGAGTCTATGGATTCTTCAATTACATTGAGCTGATTTCTGACATGCTGTTCCTTCTTTTTCCGTAGTGTATTTCTGCATTGTTTTAGTGATTCACCATAGTGAAGGCGTAGACTCATGTTTTCCGGGTCTCTATGTTTTTGGTTGGACAGGTTTCTCAATTTCTTTCTTAGATTTTTGCATTCTTCGTGAAACCATTTGTCATTATTTTTAATTTTCTTCGGTTTTCTATTTGAGAAAATGTAGATTTGATAGGGAAGCTGAGAGGTCAAATATACTGTTAAGATTTTCTACTGCCAAGTTTACACCTTCACTATTACCTGGCTTTCCTGGTTTTACCCAGGAAATTGTCTAAAAGGGATTGAATTTGTTGTTGCCTTGTTTTTTGGTAGGTTTCCAAACTGCATATAGCATTTCTTAATGTTACTCAGTTCCTTTGGCTTTGATGCCTCATGATTGAGTATTGCTCTGTTTAAGTAGACTGTGATTTTGCTGTGGTCTGATAGGGGTGTCAGTGGGCTGACTGTGAACGCTCTGAGAGACTCTGGGTTGAGGTCAGTGATAAAGTAGTCTACAGTACTACTGCCAAGAGATGAGCTATAGGTGTACCTACCGTAGGAGTCCCCTCGAAGCCTACCGTTGACTATGTACATACCCAGCGTGCGACAGAGCTGCAGGAGTTGTGACCCGTTTTTGTTGGTTATGTTGTCATAGTTGTGCCTAGGGGGGCATATGTGGGAGGGAATGTTGTCACCTCCAGGTAGGTGTTTGTCCCCCTGTGTGCTGAGGGTGTCAGGTAGGGTGTCAGGTTCTTGTCCGGTTCTGGCATTTAGGTCGCCACAGACTAGTACATGTCCCTGGGCCTGGAAATGATTGATTTCCCCCTCCAGGATGGAGAAGCTGTCTTCATTAAAATATGGGGATTCTAGTGGGGGGATATAGGTAGCACACATATCTCTGTCTCTCTCTCTACGTCTCTCTCTCTTTCTATCGCTTTCTCTATCTCTCTCGCTCTCTTTCTCTCTGTCTTTGTCTGTCTCTCTCTCTCTCTCTGTATATCTCTGTCTCCCTCTCTTTCTCTATTTATCTCTCTCTCTATTTCCCTGCCTGTCTCTATTTTTCTCTCTCTACTTCTGTGTCTCTATCTTTCTATTTCTCTAAGCAAAATCTCTCTCCGAAGTAGGTGTATGCTTGTTTGTGGGAGACAACACCTCCAACTATGAGTAAAGTGGTATCTCCCAGTCAGTCTAGTAAAGTGGTATCTCCCAGTCAATCTGGTATAATGATTGAACTGGAGAGCATCCATTAACCTGTGATTCATTCTGTTTTATTGGCCACTTACTGTGGATGGATCATTCATATGGATCCACTGGGCCTGTGGGACACTGGAGATGTAAACAATATATTCAGGATTCATCAGTCTGAAGTGAAGCACTGTTGAACATGTGAAGGAGATTGACTATTATGTTTTATTCTTCATCCCAGTGTGTTGTACTAGATATGATCATTTAATTCCAGTGTGTTGTACTAGATCTGTTCATTTAATTCCAGTGTGTTGTACTAGATCGGATCATTTAATTCCAGTGTGTTGTACTAGATCTGTTCATTTAATTCCAGTGTGTTGTACTAGATCTGTTCATTTAATTCCAGTGTGTTGTACTAGATATGTTCATTTAATTCCAGTGTGTTGTACTAGATCTGTTCATTTAATTCCAGTGTGTTGTACTAGATCGGATCATTTAATTCCAGTGTGTTGTACTAGATCTGTTCATTTAATTCCAGTGTGTTGTACTAGATCTGTTCATTTAATTCCAGTGTGTTGTACTAGATATTTTCATTTAATTCCAGTGTGTTGTACTAGATATGTTCATTTAATTCCAGTGTGTTGTACTAGATATGTTCATTTAATTCCAGTGTGTTGTACTAGATATGTTCATTTAATTCCAGTGTGTTGTACTAGATATGTTCATTTAATTCCAGTGTGTTGTACTAGATATGTTCATTTAATTCCAGTGTGTTGTACTATATATGTTCATTTAATTCCAGTGTGTTGTACTAGATATGTTCATTTAATTCCAGTGTGTTGTACTAGATATGTTCATTTAATTCCAGTGTGTTGTACTAGATATGTTCATTTAATTCCAGTGTGTTGTACTAGATATGTTCATTTAATTCCAGTGTGTTGTACTAGATCTGTTTATTTAATTCCAGTGTGTTGTACTAGATATGTTCATTTAATTCCAGTGTGTTGTACTAGATATGTTCATTTAATTCCAGTGTGTTGTACTAGATATGTTCATTTAATTCCAGTGTGTTGTACTAGATATGTTTATTTAATTCCAGTGTGTTGTACTAGATATGTTCATTTAATTCCAGTGTGTTGTACTAGATCTGTTCATTTAATTCCAGTGTGTTGTACTAGATATGTTCATTTAATTTCAATGCGTTGTACTAGATATGTTCATTTAATTCCAGTGTGTTGTACTAGATCTGTTCATTTAATTCCAGTGTGTTGTACTAGATCTGTTCATTTAATTCCAGTGTGTTGTACTAGATATGTTCATTTAATTCCAGTGTGTTGTACTAGATATGTTCATTTAATTCCAGTGTGTTGTACTAGATATGTTCATTTAATTCCAGTGTGTTGTACTAGATATGTTCATTTAATTCCAGTGTGTTGTACTAGATATGTTCATTTAATTCCAGTGTGTTGTACTAGATATGTTCATTTAATTCCAGTGTGTTGTACTAGATATGTTTATTTAATTCCAGTGTGTTGTACTAGATATGTTCATTTAATTCCAGTGTGTTGTACTAGATCTGTTCATTTAATTCCAGTGTGTTGTACTAGATATGTTCATTTAATTTCAATGTGTTGTACTAGATATGTTCATTTAATTCCAGTGTGTTGTACTAGATCTGTTCATTTAATTCCAGTGTGTTGTACTAGATCTGTTCATTTAATTCCAGTGTGTTGTACTAGATATGTTCATTTAATTCCAGTGTGTTGTACTAGATATGTTCATTTAATTCCAGTGTGTTGTACTAGATATGTTCATTTAATTCCAGTGTGTTGTACTAGATATGTTCATTTAATTCCAGTGTGTTGTACTAGATATGTTCATTTAATTCCAGTGTGTTGTACTAGATATGTTCATTTAATTCCAGTGTGTTGTACTATATATGTTCATTTAATTCCAGTGTGTTGTACTAGATATGTTCATTTAATTCCAGTGTGTTGTACTAGATATGTTCATTTAATTCCAGTGTGTTGTACTAGATATGTTCATTTAATTCCAGTGTGTTGTACTAGATATGTTCATTTAATTCCAGTGTGTTGTACTAGATATGTTCATTTAATTCCAGTGTGTTGTACTAGATCTGTTTATTTAATTCCAGTGTGTTGTACTAGATATGTTCATTTAATTCCAGTGTGTTGTACTAGATATGTTCATTTAATTCCAGTGTGTTGTACTAGATATGTTCATTTAATTCCAGTGTGTTGTACTAGATATGTTTATTTAATTCCAGTATGTTGTACTAGATATGTTCATTTAATTCCAGTGTGTTGTACTAGATCTGTTCATTTAATTCCAGTGTGTTGTACTAGATATGTTCATTTAATTTCAATGTGTTGTACTAGATATGTTCATTTAATTCCAGTGTGTTGTACTAGATCTGTTCATTTAATTCCAGTGTGTTGTACTAGATATGTTCATTTAATTCCAGTGTGTTGTACTAGATATGTTCATTTAATTCCAATGTGTTGTACTAGATCTGTTCATTTAATTCCAGTGTGTTGTACTAGATATGTTCATTTAATTCCAGTGTGTTGTACTAGATATGTTCATTTAATTCCAGTGTGTTGTACTAGATATGTTCATTTAATTCCAGTGTGTTGTACTAGATCTGTTTATTTAATTCCAGTGTGTTGTACTAGATATGTTCATTTAATTCCAGTGTGTTGTACTAGATATGTTCATTTAATTCCAGTGTGTTGTACTAGATATGTTCATTTAATTCCAGTGTGTTGTACTAGATATGTTCATTTAATTCCAGTGTGTTGTACTAGATATGTTCATTTAATTCCAGTGTGTTGTACTAGATATGTTAATTTAATTCCAGTGTGTTGTACTAGATCTGTTCATTTAATTCCAGTGTGTTGTACTAGATCGGATCATTTAATTCCAGTGTGTTGTACTAGATCTGTTCATTTAATTCCAGTGTGTTGTACTAGATATGTTCATTTAATTCCAGTGTGTTGTACTAGATATGTTCATTTAATTCCAGTGTGTTGTACTAGATATGTTCATTTAATTCCAGTGTGTTGTACTAGATATGTTCATTTAATTCCAGTGTGTTGTACTAGATATGTTCATTTAATTCCAGTGTGTTGTACTAGATATGTTCATTTAATTCCAGTGTGTTGTACTAGATATGTTCATTTAATTCCAGTGTGTTGTACTATATATGTTCATTTAATTCCAGTGTGTTGTACTAGATATGTTCATTTAATTCCAGTGTGTTGTACTAGATATGTTCATTTAATTCCAGTGTGTTGTACTAGATATGTTCATTTAATTCCAGTGTGTTGTACTAGATATGTTCATTTAATTCCAGTGTGTTGTACTAGATCTGTTCATTTAATTCCAGTGTGTTGTACTAGATATGTTCATTTAATTCCAGTGTGTTGTACTAGATATGTTCATTTAATTCCAGTGTGTTGTACTAGATATGTTCATTTAATTCCAGTGTGTTGTACTAGATATGTTCATTTAATTCCAGTGTGTTGTACTAGATATGTTTATTTAATTCCAGTGTGTTGTACTAGATATGTTCATTTAATTCCAGTGTGTTGTACTAGATCTGTTCATTTAATTCCAGTGTGTTGTACTAGATATGTTCATTTAATTTCAATGTGTTGTACTAGATATGTTCATTTAATTCCAGTGTGTTGTACTAGATCTGTTCATTTAATTCCAGTGTGTTGTACTAGATATGTTCATTTAATTCCAGTGTTTGTACTAGATATGTTCATTTAATTCCAGTGTGTTGTACTAGATCTGTTCATTTAATTCCAGTGTGTTGTACTAGATATGTTCATTTAATTCCAGTGTGTTGTACTAGATATGTTCATTTAATTCCAGTGTGTTGTACTAGATATGTTCATTTAATTCCAGTGTGTTGTACTAGATCTGTTTATTTAATTCCAGTGTGTTGTACTAGATATGTTCATTTAATTCCAGTGTGTTGTACTAGATATGTTCATTTAATTCCAGTGTGTTGTACTAGATATGTTCATTTAATTCCAGTGTGTTGTACTAGATATGTTCATTTAATTCCAGTGTGTTGTACTAGATATGTTCATTTAATTCCAGTGTGTTGTACTAGATCGGATCATTTAATTCCAGTGTGTTGTACTAGATATGTTAATTTAATTCCAGTGTGTTGTACTAGATCTGTTCATTTAATTCCAGTGTGTTGTACTAGATCGGATCATTTAATTCCAGTGTGTTGTACTAGATCTGTTCATTTAATTCCAGTGTGTTGTACTAGATCTGTTCATTTAATTCCAGTGTGTTGTACTAGATATGTTCATTTAATTCCAGTGTGTTGTACTAGATATGTTCATTTAATTCCAGTGTGTTGTACTAGATCTGTTCATTTAATTCCAGTGTGTTGTACTAGATCGGATCATTTAATTCCAGTGTGTTGTACTAGATCTGTTCATTTAATTCCAGTGTGTTTTACTAGATCTGTTCATTTAATTCCAGTGTGTTGTACTAGATATGTTCATTTAATTCCAGTGTGTTGTACTAGATATGTTCATTTAATTCCAGTGTGTTGTACTAGATATGTTCATTTAATTCCAGTGTGTTGTACTAGATATGTTCATTTAATTCCAGTGTGTTGTACTAGATATGTTCATTTAATTCCAGTGTGTTGTACTAGATATGTTCATTTAATTCCAGTGTGTTGTACTAGATATGTTCATTTAATTCCAGTGTGTTGTACTAGATATGTTCATTTAATTCCAGTGTGTTGTACTAGATATGTTCATTTAATTCCAGTGTGTTGTACTAGATATGTTCATTTAATTCCAGTGTGTTGTACTAGATCTGTTTATTTAATTCCAGTGTGTTGTACTAGATATGTTCATTTAATTCCAGTGTGTTGTACTAGATATGTTCATTTAATTCCAGTGTGTTGTACTAGATATGTTCATTTAATTCCAGTGTGTTGTACTAGATATGTTCATTTAATTCCAGTGTGTTGTACTAGATATGTTCATTTAATTCCAGTGTGTTGTACTAGATATGTTCATTTAATTCCAGTGTGTTGTACTAGATATGTTCATTTAATTCCAGTGTGTTGTACTAGATATGTTCATTTAATTCCAGTGTGTTGTACTAGATATGTTCATTTAATTCCAGTGTGTTGTACTAGATCTGTTTATTTAATTCCAGTGTGTTGTACTAGATATGTTCATTTAATTCCAGTGTGTTGTACTAGATATGTTCATTTAATTCCAGTGTGTTGTACTAGATATGTTTATTTAATTCCAGTGTGTTGTACTAGATATGTTTATTTAATTCCAGTGTGTTGTACTAGATATGTTCATTTAATTCCAGTGTGTTGTACTAGATCTGTTCATTTAATTCCAGTGTGTTGTACTAGATATGTTCATTTAATTTCAATGTGTTGTACTAGATATGTTCATTTAATTCCAGTGTGTTGTACTAGATCTGTTCATTTAATTCCAGTGTGTTGTACTAGATATGTTCATTTAATTCCAGTGTGTTGTACTAGATATGTTCATTTAATTCCAGTGTGTTGTACTAGATCTGTTCATTTAATTCCAGTGTGTTGTACTAGATATGTTCATTTAATTCCAGTGTGTTGTACTAGATATGTTCATTTAATTCCAGTGTGTTGTACTAGATATGTTCATTTAATTCGAGTGTGTTGTACTAGATCTGTTTATTTAATTCCAGTGTGTTGTACTAGATATGTTCATTTAATTCCAGTGTGTTGTACTAGATATGTTCATTTAATTCCAGTGTGTTGTACTATATATGTTCATTTAATTCCAGTGTGTTGTACTAGATATGTTCATTTAATTCCAGTGTGTTGTACTAGATATGTTCATTTAATTCCAGTGTGTTGTACTTGATCGGATCATTTAATTCCAGTGTGTTGTACTAGATATGTTCATTTAATTCCAGTGTGTTGTACTAGATCTGTTTATTTAATTCCAGTGTGTTGTACTAGATATGTTCATTTAATTCCAGTGTGTTGTACTAGATCTGTTCATTTAATTCCAGTGTGTTGTACTAGATATGTTCATTTAATTCCAGTGTGTTGTACTAGATATGTTCATTTAATTCCAGTGTGTTGTACTAGATCTGTTCATTTAATTCCAGTGTGTTGTACTAGATATGTTCATTTAATTCCAGTGTGTTGTACTAGATATGTTCATTTAATTCCAGTGTGTTGTACTAGATATGTTCATTTAATTCCAGTGTGTTGTACTAGATCTGTTTATTTAATTCCAGTGTGTTGTACTAGATATGTTCATTTAATTCCAGTGTGTTGTACTAGATATGTTCATTTAATTCCAGTGTGTTGTACTATATATGTTCATTTAATTCCAGTGTGTTGTACTAGATATGTTCATTTAATTCCAGTGTGTTGTACTAGATATGTTCATTTAATTCCAGTGTGTTGTACTAGATCGGATCATTTAATTCCAGTGTGTTGTACTAGATATGTTCATTTAATTCCAGTGTGTTGTACTAGATCTGTTTATTTAATTCCAGTGTGTTGTACTAGATATGTTCATTTAATTCCAGTGTGTTGTACTAGATATGTTCATTTAATTCCAGTGTGTTGTACTAGATATGTTCATTTAATTCCAGTGTGTTTTACTAGATATGTTTATTTAATTCCAGTGTGTTGTACTAGATATGTTCATTTAATTCCAGTGTGTTGTACTAGATCTGTTCATTTAATTCCAGTGTGTTGTACTAGATCTGTTCATTTAATTCCAGTGTGTTGTACTAGATATGTTAATTTAATTTCAATGTGTTGTACTAGATATGTTCATTTAATTCCAGTGTGTTGTACTAGATCTGTTCATTTAATTCCAGTGTGTTGTACTAGATATGTTCATTTAATTCCAGTGTGTTGTACTAGATATGTTCATTTAATTCCAGTGTGTTGTACTAGATCTGTTCATTTAATTCCAGTGTGTTGTACTAGATATGTTCATTTAATTCCAGTGTGTTGTACTAGATATGTTCATTTAATTCCAGTGTGTTGTACTAGATATGTTCATTTAATTCCAGTGTGTTGTACTAGATCTGTTTATTTAATTCCAGTGTGTTGTACTAGATATGTTCATTTAATTCCAGTGTGTTGTACTAGATATGTTCATTTAATTCCAGTGTGTTGTACTAGATATGTTCATTTAATTCCAGTGTGTTGTACTAGATATGTTCATTTAATTCCAGTGTGTTGTACTAGATATGTTCATTTAATTCCAGTGTTGTACTAGATAGGATCATTTAATTCCAGTGTGTTGTACTAGATATGTTAATTTAATTCCAGTGTGTTGTACTAGATATGTTTATTTAATTCCAGTGTGTTGTACTAGATATGTTCATTTAATTCCAGTGTGTTGTACTAGATCTGTTCATTTAATTCCAGTGTGTTGTACTAGATATGTTCATTTAATTCCAGTGTGTTGTACTAGATATGTTCATTTAATTCCAGTGTGTTGTACTAGATATGTTCATTTAATTCCAGTGTGTTGTACTAGATCTGTTCATTTAATTCCAGTGTGTTGTACTAGATATGTTCATTTAATTCCAGTGTGTTGTACTAGATATGTTCATTTAATTCCAGTGTGTTGTACTAGATATGTTCATTTAATTTCAATGTGTTGTACTAGATATGTTCATTTAATTCCAGTGTGTTGTACTAGATATGTTCATTTAATTCCAGTGTGTTGTACTAGATATGTTCATTTAATTCCAGTGTGTTGTACTAGATCGGTTCATTTAATTTCAATGTGTTGTACTAGATCTGTTCATTTAATTCCAGTGTGTTGTACTAGATCGGATCATTTAATTCCAGTGTGTTGTACTAGATCGGATCATTTAAATCCAGTGTGTTGTACTAGATCTGTTTATTTAATTCCAGTGTGTTGTACTAGATCTGTTTATTTAATTCCAGTGTGTTGTACTAGATCGGTTCATTTAATTTCAATGTGTTGTACTAGATCTGTTCATTTAATTCCAGTGTGTTGTACTAGATCGGATCATTTAATTCCAGTGTGTTGTACTAGATCGGATCATTTAATTCCAGTGTGTTGTACTAGATCGGATCATTTAATTCCAGTGTGTTGGAATCATAAAACACGGGACGAGATGTTAAAAACTGTCCATTGTGGCAATAGATGGTATGCACTCACATTTAATTCCAGTGTGTTGTACTAGATCTGATCATTTAATTCCAGTGTGTTGTACTGCAGGGTACGTGGTAAAGTCTTGATTTAATTTAACAAGTCGTCATAAGAAGACACGTATAAGGAGTAATTGCTGTAATCATATCATGTCAAGACGTTGTTATTGAGGTTGATCCTCATAAACTGATCATGTGTGCATCTAGGCAGTGCTTGAGGCTTATATGATGTGTGTGCAGACAGACACCGTTGGCCATTGTGCAATTCTGTATCTGCTCATGTGTGTCACCACCCAGGCTAGCCCTGCAGATCCAACCAGTCATGGGGAAACGCTGATCAGGATGTATCTGGGTTAGGATGTGAGTCACTCCTCTCCTCTCCTCTCCTCTCCTCTCCTCTCCTCTCCTCTCCTCTCCTCTCCTCTCCTCTCCTCTCCTCTCCTCTCCTCTCCTCTCCTCTCCTCTCTCTTCCTCTGTTCTCCTCTCCTCTCTCTTCTCTCCTCTCTGATCTTCACAGACACAAATCCCTTGACTTTTTACTCAGTGGTGTGAGCTGGAAGATGCTACCACTGACTGCCCAGGCAGAGCACCCACACACATCCGTGGACACCTGCACACATACACACAAGCATGTATAATCACACACACACTAAAACACACAGGATTTTGCATACACACCTACACAGCCTTCAGAAAGTATTCACACCCCTTGAATTATTTCACATTTTGTTGTGTTACAGACTGAATTCAAAATTGATTAAATTGATCCTTTTTTTCTCACTTATCTAAACACAATACCCCCATAATGACAGAGTAAAATCATATTTTTTAGATATGTTTGCAAATTTATAGAAAATGAAATACATAAGTATTCAATACATGTTAGATTCACTTTAGTCAGTGATTACAGCTGTGAGTCTTTCTGGGTAAGTCTCTGAGAGCTTTACCCACCTGGATTGTACCATATTTGTACGTTATTATTAAAAAAAATTCAAGCTCTGTCAAGTTGGTTGTTGATCATCGCTATCCAGCCATTTTCAAGTCGTTCCATAGATTTTCAAGCCGATTTTAGTCAAAACTGTAACTTGGCTACTCGGGAACTTTCAATGTCATCTTAGTAAACAACTCCAGTGTATATTTGGCCTTGTGTTTTAGGTTATTGTCATGATAAAAGGTGAATTTGTCTCCCAGTGTCTGTTGGAAAGCAGACTGAACCAGGTTCCTCAATGTGTAACGTAGACGCTGGGAGTTGAGAAGCAGGTGCAGGTGGTAAGTTTAATATAACAACGGACATGAAATGATACAACGTAGGACTAGCGTCTAGACATGAACAAACAGAAACTATACTGCCTGGGGAAGGAATCTAAGAGAGTGCCAGACAGGGGTGGAAAAAGTACTCAATTGAAATTTTTGAGAAAAAGGAAAGATACATTAATAGAAAATTACTCAAGTAAAAGTTAGTCACCCAATAAAATACTACTTGAGTAAAAGTCCAAAAGTATTTGGTTGAAATATAAAGTAAATGTAATTGCTAAAATGTACAATTTTTTTACCCCTTTTTTCCCCCAATTTTATGGTATCCAATTGTTTAGTAGCTACTATCTTGTCTCATCGCTACAATTCCCGTACGGGCTCGGGAGAGACGAAGGTTGAAAGTCATGCGTCCTCCGATACACAACCCAACCAAGCCGCACTGCTTCTTAACCCAGCGCGCATCCAACCCGGAAGCCAGCCGCACCAATGTGTCAGAGGAAACACCGTGCACCTGGCAACCTTGGTTAGTGCGCACTGTGCCCGGCCTGCCACAGGAGTCCCTGGTGCGCGATGAGACAAGGATATCCCTACTGGCCAACCCCTCCTTAACCCGGACGACGCTAGGCCAATTGTGCGTCGCCCCACGGACCTCCCGGTTGGTTACGACACAGCCTGGGCACAAACCCAGATTCTCTGGTGGCACAGCTGGCGCTGCAGTACAGCACCCTTAACCACTGCGCCATTCGGGAGGCCCACTAAAATGTACTTAAGTATCAATCATTTCAAGCTCCTTTAATTAAGCAATCCAGATGACACGATTTTGTTTTCATTGATGGATAGCCAGGGGAACACTCTGACACTCAGACATAGTTTACAAACAAAGCATTTGCGTTTAGTGAGTCCACCAGATCAGAGGCAGTAGAGATGACCAGGGATGTTGTCTTGATAAGAGTGTGAGTTGGGCCATTTTTCTGTCAAAATGTAGGAAGTACTTTTGGGTGTAAGGGAAAATGTATGAAGTAAAAAGTAAATTTATTTTCTTTAGGAATGTGGTGAAGTAAAAGTAAAAGTTGCCAAAAATATAAAAAATAAATCACATATACCCCCAAAAAACTACTTATATAGTACTTTAAACTATTTTTTATTAAGTACTTTACACCTACTGGTGCCAGATAAAGGGGGGATAATGAGTGAGGTAATGGAGAACAGGTGCGCTTAATGATAAAAGTGTCACGTTGCATAAATTATTGGAGACAGGCGCAGGAATTCGTAATAGGGGAGGTTTAATACTCCACCCAAAATATACAACATGCCATGAAAAGGCACGGGGACGAAGTCCAAAACAAACACGTATACAAAAACACAGGGATGTAAACACAAACAAAAGAACGAGGTAGAACCTCTAATAAATACACAGCACGAGACTCGCAATATTGGCTAGACCCAATTCAGACGAGTCCCAAGATGCTGCTGGGGGTCATAGAGCAAAACGGAGAACACCATCATGTTCGTGGGAGTCTCATCTTTTGATAGAGGGATAGTTTCTAGGACAAACCATTCGGACACTACAGATGAATTTCGGGATGTCTCCTGGTCTGACAAACAACGCTCTGTCACCTTTCACCGCAGATTGGGAGGTGTCCTGGTCTGACAAACCTTTCACCGCAGATGGGAGGTGTCCTGGCCTGGCAAACCTTTCACCGCAGATGGGATGTCTTCTGGTCTGGCAAACCTTTCACCGCAGATTGGGAGGTGTCCTGGTCTGGCAAACCTTTCACCGCAGATTGGGAGGTGTCCTGGTCTGACAAACTTTTCACCGCAGATTGGGAGGTGTCCTGGTCTGACAAACCTTTCACCGCAGATGGGAGGTGTCCTGGTCTGGCAAACCTTTCACCGCAGATGGGATGTCTCCTGGTCTGGCAAACCTTTCACCGCAGATGGGAGGTGTGACATCGGTGGATGCGGTGGATTGAGACGCGTAACAGACATCTCTACTTAGACTGACAGATCTTTACGGAGAGTTTTTAAAAATTCTGATCATTTGATTTCCGCTAGGGAGCGGACATCGACTCTACTCGAGTTAAACATTATTCTTATAAACAGAGTGAGTCCAGCAACGTATAACGTCACTTGTTAAGCACATTTTTACTAATTTAAGCTTCCCATAACAAAGGGTTGTTGAATACTTACTGACTCAAGACATTTCAGCTTTTCATTTTTTTATACATTTGTAAACATTTAAAAAATATTTAATTCCACTATGACATTATGTGGTATTGTGACACAACATCTCAATGCTGGAAGCGGGGCCTGAGTGAAAAGGTTCGGGAGCCCCTGATCTAGGACACATCTCTCTCTCTCTCCCTGAATCAGGATGGAACTGATATGAGCTTATCATTTCCTTCTGGGGGCAGTGATATCCTCTATCCCCTATCCCCAAAGAAAACTAAACCTCAGCTGCCTGCACCCCAGACCTGCTGGGTTGAAATAGTAATTGTCTTATTTTCAAAGACTTTGAGTATTTTATTGAGTCTGCATGGAGTGCAAGATAGGTTTAAACAATTGGGGCTTCAATTGGTTCCATTGCAGGCACACTTAGTCAATACATTTTAAAATGTTAGTCATTTAGCAGACGCTTTTACGATAGTAGTGTGTGCATACATTTGATGTACTTTTTCAAACTGGTCCCACATGGGAATTGAACACACAACCCTGGCGTTGCAAGTGTAACGTCCTACCAACTAAGCCACACGGGACTTCAACAAATCACTCAAAAACGTTCGTAGCTCAACTAGTTCCTCAACCCGGTCGTGCAATGCAGCACTGTCAAACTGTTGGATGTGTGTTTGCCTGAATTATTTGAATGAGTAAATATCCTACGGTGTAATGGTCCTGCTGACCTTACAGCTCAGAGTAGAAATGCTATTAGCTTCGGGAACACACAGCTATGGTGTGCTGAGATACCGAGAAGACACTAACAATGGAAACCAATTGTGTACCTAAGTGCAATTTCTTGATGTTTCAAGTATTATTTTCGACATTTAAACTAGTGGTATCTGGTCTGTGGCATTCTCTCAGTATCTGTTGTGCCTATTAAGTAGAAACACAGCATTGACCATTGAACAGCAGTAGTTCATCAACCCTGTAAGGGAGACTTGATCACACTGAAGATACATTATTATATGAGGCAGTCAATGATCACTGAGGACATAATCAATGTGTAATTGCTGCATTGATCCTGATCTGTGGTGATATATATATATATGTCGAGAGAGAGAGAGAGAGAGAGAGAGAGAGAGAGAGAGAGAGCGCGAGAGAGCGAGAGAGCGAGAGAGAGAGAGAGATATTTAGTTGTGTGGATGTTTAATAAGAAGCCAAATTATGATGGACAGGATGTGAGGTAAAACGGTGACTGCTCAGATATGTTTCCCTTCTAGGAGGTTTCCGAATCTATCGCTGTCCCCTGCTCAGATGTTGCATCAACCAATGGTTGACTGTGTCATCGACGGACAGATTGCTATAACGTGATGTGGTTAGCTGATAGGTAAAGAAACTATCCAGGTGCTGTACGATTAAGCACCCTTTAGCTCTAGCTCTAATGGAGGACTCTGCCTCCTACTCTGTCTGCAGTGTGTGTGTGTGTGTGTGTGTCTGCCAGAGCATGTTTCTATGTGTTTTTCTGTTCCGTGTGACTGTTCCGCCCATCGTTTAGCCAGGAGCATTTCACAATCTCCAGTCATGTAGAAAACTCCCCAGCACGGCTGCACCACCCACACACACACACACACACACACACACACACACATACGCACACACACACACACACACACACACACACACACACACACACACACACACACACACACACACACACACACACACACACACACACACACACACACACACACACACACACACACAGTTTGACAGAGATACATAAGGACATGGACAGTTACAGTACACCCTGACATTCACATACAGAGACAACTCAAAGAGCTTAACCTCCTGCACCAAAACAAACACAAACTCTTGACCAGCTTCTCCCAGCAGATGGTGATTGGTGAAACGAGTCAAAACAAGCCGATCAGAATATGCCTCACAAGTACACACACACAAACACACACGCACATGCGCACACGCACACAATGTGCCTCAACACCACAGGCCACAGTGGGAGACTGAGTGGCTGAGTTACATGCTGTGACCACTGGGGCTCTGGGGTACGCTGCTATTGGCTGCTCTCTGAATGTGCCTCAACACCACATCTGAATCAAACCCAGTACGGCACAGACAAATGGTTCACTGATCTGTGGTAAAAGAGAAAGACAAATGGTTCACTGATCTGTGGTAACAGAGAAAGACAAATGGGTCACTGATCTGTGGAGAGAGAGAGAGAGAGAGAGAGAGAGAGAGAGAGAGAGAGAGAGAAATGGGTCACTGATCTGTGGTGAGAGAGAGAGACAAATGGGTCACTGATCTGTAGAGAGAGAGAGAGAGAGAGAGAGAGAGAGAGAGAGAGAGAGAAACAGGTCACTGATCTGTGGTGAGAGAGAGAGACAAACGGGTCACTGATCTGTGGTGAGAAAGAGAGAGAGGGCTGAGGGCTGAGTTCACAAACCTGTTCTACTAACGCACTGAAGCCTCTGGACCACAACATCCAATCAATCAGGATAAACCAAATTACAACACAGTCAAAACAAAACTATATTGCTTATTTGGAAACACAAACACAAGCACAAAGCAAAATGCAGTGCTATCTGAACCTAATTCGACAGTACACCGTGGCTAAATATTTGACCATGGTTACTGATCAAAACCTTAGAAAAACCTTGACAAAGTACAGGCTCAGTGAGCACAGCCTTGCCATTGAGAAGGGTAGACACAGGAAAACCTGTCTCCCTGTAGAGGAAAGACTGTGCAACCACTGCACAACAGCAGAACCTGAGACGGAGCTGCATTTCCTGACAAAAATGTCAAAAATATAAAACAATTAGAGAATGTAATTTTCCCAAATTTGAAACCCTTATTCAAGGTTTCAAAGACCTCTCTTATGAGGATAGGCTACCCGTCCTGTTGGGGGAGGACAGAGAGCTGTGGGTTGGCAGCGCACTACATTGCTGCCTGCCATAAGATGAGGGACAGTGTCTGACAGACCAATCAACCTGCACATGTCCTCTACTGTATGCTTATTGTTATTGTTGAATGTATGGTTATTTTGACCCTTGGTTATTGTTGTCCCGTTGACAATTTGATTGTCATTTTTATATTGACAATAAGCATTGGCAATATGTACATTGTTACGTTATGCCAATAAAGCTAATTGAATTGAATTGAATAGAGAGAGAGAGCGAGAGAGAGAGAGAGAGAATGACAAACGGGTCACTGATCTGTGGAGAGAGAGAGAGAGAGAGAGAGAGAGAGAGAGAGAGAGAGAGAGAGAGAGAGAGAGAGAGAGAGACGGGTCACGTTTTGAGTGAACAACAACTTTCTAATTGAAATGATCATCCTTTTATAAACCCTATATAGATGCCTCAGAAATCACTCATAAGCAACTATCTCTATGTAGTATTTATAAAGATCTATGCCTGATTTATAACAAATAAATGCACAGACTGTATTTAAGCTACTCACAGTAAAATGTATCAGTGGATTCATTAAAAGGCCAGATTTTAACCAACTGGCAAGTGTCTTCACTGACATTTTCAACCTCTCCCTGACCGAGTCTGTAATACCTGCATGTTTCAAACAGACCACTGTGCCCATGATAGCGAAGTTAACCTGTCTAAATGATTACCGCCCTGTAGCACTCAAGTCGGTAGCCATGAAGTGCTTTGAAAGGCTGGTCATGGCTCACATCAACACCATCATTCCAGAAAACCTAGACCCACTCCAATTCACATACCGCCCCAACAGATCCACAGATGACGCAATCTCAATCGCACTCCACACTGCCCTTTCCCACCTGGCCAAAATGAACACCTATGTGAGAATGCTGTTCATTGACTACAGCTCAGCGTTCAACACCATAATACCCACAAATCTCATCACTAAGCTAAGGACCCTGGGACTAAACACCTCCCTCTGCAACTGGATCCTGGACTTCCTGACAGGCTGCCCCCAGGTGGTAAGGGTTGGCAACAACACATCTGCCACGCAGAGCGAGAGAGAGAGAGAGAGAGAGAGAGAGAGAGAGAGAGAGAGAGAGAGAGAGAGAGACACAAAGACAAACGGGTCACTGATCTGTGGTGAGAGAGACAGAGAGAGAGACAGAGAGACAGAGAGAGAGAGAGAGAGAGAGAGAGATACAGAGACAGAGAGACAGAGACAGAGAGACAGAGAGAGAGACAGAGACAGGGCGGTGGGGGTGCCATGCTCATATAGACATCAAAGACAGACACTTTTCCCTGCTAACCCCGACAGCACAAGTTGTGCCAACACACACACAGTAGGAAGGAGAAAGCAGTGATCAGTATTTGTGAACCTCAAGATGGATTCTGACTGAATTCACACTGAAGGAAGCTAGCTGTTCATTTCATAGAGGTAATGTTGTTGCCATTTAAGCACTGAAGTCAACCTAATTATTTTATTACACACTATGTGCCATGGTTGAGACGTGTCCGTGCCCATACAGTGTTATTTCAGTTCACTCTTAGAAAAAGAGTTCCAAAGTGTTCTTCGGCTGTCTCCGTAGGATCAATCGTAGGATAAATCGTAGGATAAATCGTAGGATAAACCGTAGGATAAATATTTTTGTTCCCTGATTGTTCCCATTTGAGAACCCTTTAAAAAAAACTTTTTGGTTCCAGAACCAAAGGGTTTTGGTTCCAGAACCAAAGGGTTTTTCAAAAGGTTCTCAAATGGGAACAATCATTTTAGGTTCTAGATAGCACCTTTTTTTTTTAAATAAAAGTCTTTCCCAAACCCACTGTACTTTAGTATCAAGCAGTCAGAGCACGTCATACTGTATTTATACTCCATTCATTCTCACTGTTTGCTGTGGCTTGTAAGCAGAATTCTGTGCTCCTTCAATGCTGAGGCTTTGAGCTGGCAGCCAGAATGGCATTTTAATGCAGAAGAACATAAAGCTTGTTTTCCAGCCCAGAGCCGTCAGGCACCAAGCCCCTCTGGGGAGATAGCTCTTTCAAACACATTTTGAAACACTCACACACAGGCATGCAGACACACTCGTATGCAAACATATAGATACGCATACACATATAGACACACACACACACACACACACACACACACACACACACACACACACACACACACACACACTCACACACACACACACACACACACACACAGCTATAAAGGATGCAGTTTATTCTCCAATAACATTCAGTTTGTCATGAATATGTCATGTAATGTCTATTTAACTGGGCCCACATGTCTAGTTAGACTGTTGTTAGAGAGATAAGCGCCTATCATGGAATCCTCATAACCCATTCAGCTACAGTCATGCAATCCTCATAACCCACTACAGCTCGTCATGGAATCTTAATAACCCACTACAGCTCGTCATGGAATCCTCATAACCCACTACAGCTACAGTCATGCAATCCTCATAACCCACTACAGCTACAGTCATGGAATCCTCATAACCCATTCAGCTACAGTCATGGAATCCTCATAACCCACTACAGCTACAGTCATGGAATCTTAATAACCCACTACAGCTCGTCATGGAATCCTCATAACCCACTACAGCTACAGTCATGGAATCCTCATAACCCACTACATCTACAGTCATGGAATCTTAATAACCCACTACAGCTCGTCATGGAATCCTCATAACCCACTACAGCTCGTCATGGAATCCTCATAACCCACTACAACTACAGTCATGGAATCATCATAACCCACTACAACTACAGTTATGGAATCCTCATAACCCACTACATCTACAGTCATGGAACCCTCATAATGCACTACATCTACAGTCATGGAATCCTCATAACCCATTCAGCTACAGTCATGGAATCCTCATAACCCACTACATCTACAGTCATGGAATCGTCATAACCCACTACATCTACAGTTATGGAATCCTCATAACCCACTACAGCTACAGTCATGGAATCCTCATAACCCACTACATCTACAGTCATGGAATCCTCATAACGCACTACATCTACAGTTATGGAATCCTCATAACCCACTACAACTACAGTCATGGAATCCTCATAACCCACTACAGCTACAGTCATGGAATCCTCATAACCCACTACAGCTACAGTCATGGAATCCTCATAACCCACTACAGCTACAGTCATGGAATCCTCATAACCCACTACAGCTACAGTCATGGAATCCTCATAACCCACTACAGCTCGTCATGGAATCCTCATAACCCACTACATCTACAGTCATGGAATCCTCATAACCCACTACAGCTACAGTCATGGAATCATCATAACCCACTACAACTACAGATCTGAAGTGGATTAGAGGCCTTTTGACCACTCTCAATGCTGGTTAGATGCTAATTTCCATTTATTTAATTGGTAGGACAGAATATCTGTGCTCATTTTGGCTGAGCTAGCAGATGTCTCTCTGTTAGAAGTGTCTTTATGGACTCTCGTGCTTTTGTATCACTTCCATTGCTTCAGTATCAGGAGTTGACTGATTGCTGATTCCTACAACATAATGTGGTCGTTCAGCCATTTATCAGGAGTTGACTGATTCCTGCAGCATATTGTGGTCGCTCAGCCATTTATCAGGAGTTGACTGATTCCTACAACATATTATGGTCGCTCAGCCATTTATCAGGAGTTGACTGATTCCTACAACATAATGTGGTCGCTCAGCCATTTATCAGGAGTTGACTGATTCCTACAACATAATGTGGTTGCTCAGCCATTTATCAGGAGTTGACTGATTCCTGCTGCATATTGTGGTCGCTCAGCCATTTATCAGGAGTTGACTGATTCCTACAACATAATGTGGTCACTCAGCCATTTATCAGGAGTTGACTGATTCCTACAACATAATGTGGTTGCTCAGCCATTTATCAGGAGTTGACTGATTCCTGCTGCATATTGTGGTCGCTCAGCCATTTATCAGGAGTTGACTGATTCCTACAACATAATGTGGTCACTCAGCCATTTATCAGGAGTTGACTGATTCCTACAACATAATGTGGTTGCTCAGCCATTTATCAGGAGTTGACTGATTCCTACAACATAATGTGGTTGCTCAGCCATTTTGTATTGTTTGTTTTGCTTTCCTTCTTGCTATAATTGACTGGACAGGTCTATGTTTGTCGTGCTTAATATTCTATTCTGGCTAAGGGCTGTATCCAGGCACTCCGTGTTGCATCGTGCTTAAGAACAGCCCTTAGCCGTGGTATATTGGCCATATACCACAAATCCGAGGTGCCTTATTGCTATTATAAACTGGCTACCAACATAGTTAGAGCAGTAAAAATAAATATTTTGTCATACCCATAGTATACGGTCTGATATACCACACCCCATCGGGACCGTATTGCTTAAATATATCGTTGTTAAGGTTTCACAGGTCAAACAACTTTCAGCAGAACACTACAGAGCTAAAATTTTGTAGTGTAGGACACACTGGTAGAATGGTGTGAGTGGGACAGTGACATGGTAGTAGAGGAGTAGTGACTGGTCTACTGGGGGTAAACAGGAAAAGCTCAGTAGAGCAGGAGTCTGGTCTACTAGGGGTAAACAGGAGAAGCTCGGTAGAGCAGGAGTCTGGTCTACTGGGGGTAAACAGGAAAAGCTCAATAGAGCAGGAGTCTGGTCTACTGTGTCACACAGTGGTGTAAGGGCTGTGAGCCAGGCAGGAAGAGATAGCCATATTAGTTAATTGTAGCCAGGGGCTGAGAGAGACAGAGATTGAGAGAGAGAGAGGTCTCCACAAAGATCATCTCTCTTCCTTGTTGCCTTAATCTACCTCCTCCACCCTGTCTGTCCTCCCCTTTCCTTCTCTTTTTCCTCTCCTTCCCTCCTCTCTCTCTCTCTCTCTCTCTCTCTCATGCACTCCTTCCTTCCCTCTCTCTCCCCCTCTCTCTCTCTCTCTCTCTCTCTCTCTCTCTCTCTCTCTCATGCACTCCTTCCTTCCCTCCTCTCTCTCTCTCTCTCTCATGCACTCCTTCCTTCCCTCTCTCTCCTTCCCTCCTCTCTTTCTCTCTCTCTCTCATGCACTCCTTCCTTCCCTCCTCTCTCTCTCTCTCTCTCTCTCTCGCATGCACTCCTTCCTTCCCTCTCTCTCCTTCCCTCCAGCTCTCTCTCTTCCCTCTGTCTCAGCTGTAAGCTTACAAACCTCATATTTAATTTCCTTGTCTTCATTCCGTTTCATATCAAAATAAATTATTGGATTCTTAGATTACTCCCTGCAATATTTCTCTGTCATGACCCGAACAACTGTAATGCCCGTTGAATCTCTGCTCTCCCTAGAGTAGATTGGATGCTTTGAAAGGGCTGACTGCAACTTAATACCAGTAGTATTGAATGGCCCACCTTACCAATCTATGTATTTATTTTCAAATTAGAAAGACAGAATGTACTTCTTCATAGTGGCAATTAATCATCCTTCAGCTTTCTTTCTGTTCAAATAAGTCATAAAAACATTGACACACACACACACATTCAAATTAATTAAAATATGTCATACAAACACAGCCATTTTCTCAAGAACTTTGAGGGGACCTGTTAATAGCTTTAGTTAGTAATTTGACTGGCTGGGTTGGTCATGTTTTAATGACTTTAGTTAGTAATTTGACTGGCTGGGTTGGTGATGATTTAATGACTTTAGTTAGTCATTTGACTGGCTGGGTTGGTCATGTTTTAATGACTTTAGTTAGTCATTTGACTGGCTGGGTTGGTGATGATTTAATGACTTTAGTTAGTAATTTTACTGTCTGGGTTGGTCATTTTTTTATGATTTTAGTTAGTCATTTGACTGGCTGGGTTGGTGATGATTTAATGACTTTAGTTAGTCATTTGACTGGCTGGGTTGGTGATGATTTAATGACTTTAGTTAGTAATTTTACTGTCTGGGTTGGTGATGATTTAATTACTTTAGTTAGTCATTTGACTAGCTGGGTTGGTGATGATTTAATGACTTTAGTTAGTAATTTGACTGGCTGGGTTGGTGATGATTTAATGACTTTAGTTAGTCATTTGACTGGCTGGGTTGGTCATGTTTTAATGACTTTAGTTAGTCATTTGACTGGCTGGGTTGGTGATGATTTAATGACTTTAGTTAGTAATTTTACTGTCTGGGTTGGTCATTTTTTTATGATTTTAGTTAGTCATTTGACCGGCTGGGTTGGTCATGTTTTAATGACTTTAGTTAGTCATTTGACTGGCTGGGTTGGTCATGTTTTAATGACTTTAGTTAGTCATTTGACTGGCTGGGTTGGTGATGATTTAATGACTTTAGTTAGTAATTTTACTGTCTGGGTTGGTCATTTTTTTATGATTTTAGTTAGTCATTTGACTGGCTGGGTTGGTGATGATTTAATGACTTTAGTTTGTAATTTTACTGTCTGGGTTGGTCATATTTTAATGACTTTAGTTAGTCATTTGACCGGCTGGGTTGGTCATGTTTTAATGACTTTAGTTAGTCATTTAAAAATGTAAAATGGTGCAAATAATATACTTTAATAGCTGCAGGGATACACACATAACTTTACATCACTCACTCAGTCTACAGACATTACCCACCTTTCTACATAGCCAGCCCCTCTAATAAGCATATCAGGAATATGTATAACCACCCCAATGCAGTGGTAATGATGGAGAAGATGTAGCTAAAATACTGGAGATAGGGAGCTGGGGGTTGGACGTCGCTCTTCAACGAGATTTAACATCTCATAAAAGAGGGAAGGAGGAAAGAGAGTCTAACCTCCCAAGCCCTGCTGTTTCTCTACCCTCCTTCCCAGCCATCTTCCTTTTTCTCTTTTCCTCCCTAGCATCTCCCCCCTCCCCCTCCTTCCTCTTTGGCACAGCTATAAGGTGATAATCTTAAATCTGAGAGAAGCCATGTAAATTAACCAGTGGCGGTCAGTTCCATTTAGGATAATGGATGACTTTTTTTTGTTTTATGAGCATGGCTTCATTTCTATTCCAGTTTAGTGAATCACTGTCATTCATATTCCATTCACCCAGTTCAATGTCACATCGATAGGTTTAGGCTACTACATGTTACTCTTATTTTCCCTATACCCATCAAGAGGTTGCTACAACTGTCTAAGTTGGAGGTCGTCCTCCGGAAGTTGTCATAATTACTGTATAAGTCTATGGAAGGGGGTTGAGAACCATGAGCCTCCTAGATTTTATATTGAAGTCAATGTACCCAGAGGAGGAAGGGAGCTAGCTGTCCTCCGGCTACACCATGTTACAGAGAGAGAGAGCACCCTACAGAGTGCTGCTGAGGACACTGTAGACCTTCATAGCAAAACAGTGAGTTTTAATCAATTATTTTGTGACACGTGATTATATTTAGCATAGTTTTATCTAAAAATGATAACTTTTTTAATGTATACTATTTACATTTTAATGAAATTCACTGAGGAGGATGGTTCTCCCCTGAAGAGCCTCCACTGAAGTTAACCCACCTCTCCTGATTTCTCATGTCTTCTCCTCCTCTCTTCTCTCTGTCATCTGTTTCCATGGAAACCCTCTCGGTGTCAGCGTAATGTTCTATTGATTGATTGCCAAACATCAAATCATAAAGTTATGCCCAACTCAGGACAGACATACCATTCATTCAGAAAGTATTCAGACCCTTGACTTCTACAGCCTTATTCTAAAATTGATTTTTTTTAAATCCTTCATCAATCTACACACAATACCCCATAATGACAAAGCAAAAAACATGTATTTATTCATTTAGCTAATTTATATAAACACACAAAAAACAAATATGACATTTACGTTAGTATTCAGACCCTTTACTCAGTACTTTGTTGAAGCACCTTTGGCAGCAATTACAGCCTCACGTCTTCTTAGGTATGACGCTACAAGCTTGGCGCACAAGCTTGGTACTCTACCTCATCACCGAAATCCTGCCACTCTGGATGAGTACACCGGATCATCGAGTGGCTATTGTTAGCTAAAGCCTCTGTCCTGAAACAAGCACCAGCTAGTCTTGACCTAGCCTCGAGCTAGGCCCGTATACCAGCTAATTCTAGGACTACAATACCTCCTTTTCCCTGGACCCTTTATTGTTAACATGGAGCACCGCCGATCCACCACTACTGGACTGCAGACGTGATTGCCCGATGTGGTCTCAACAGGCTATTCTGTTATGATGTCGCAGAAAAACCATCTGCTAGCCCTGGCCCGCTAGCTTTTCTGAACGCTGTATGCCTAGTGTAGTAGTGACACCCTGACTCACCGATTGCTGTTCTTTTGACCCTATGATCACTCAGCTACACAGCTGATGCCCCCTGGACTGTTTCAATAACACGGTACCTCATTTTGTTTACCTGTCAGCCCCAGCCTCGAACTCAGGTCCTGTATGTACCTAACTGACCCTCTCTGCCAATTCATCGCCATATACCCTTTTGTTGTCTTAGCTCTCCTGATCAACACCTGTGATTGCTTTATGCCTCTCTCTAATGTCAATATGCCTTGTATACCGCTGTCTTGGCTAGTTCTTATTGTTGTATTTCACTGTAGAGGCCTCAGTCCCGCTCAAGAGGCCTAAGATAGCTCTTTTGTCCCATTCCACACACATACGGGGACCTCACCTGGTGCCTCCAGAGATGAAATCTCTCTCATCGTCACTCAACGCCTAGGTTTACCTCCACTGTACACACATCCTACCATACCACTGTCTGTAAATTTTTCCCTGAATCTATTCTACCACACCCAGAAATCTGCTCCTTTTATTCTTTGTCCCCAACGCACTAGACGACCAGTTCTTATAGCCTTTACCTGTACCCTTATCCTATTCCTCCTCTGTTCTTCTGGTGATGTACAGGTTAACCCAGGCCCTATAGCCCCCAGTTCCACTCCTATTCCCCAGACGCTATCATTTGTTGACTTCTGTAACCATAAAAGCCTTGGTCTCATGCATGTTAACATCCGAAGCCTCAATGATTTAGCACACTCCGCCAACCCTGATGTCCTAGCCGTGTCTGAATCCTGGCTTAGGAAAGCCAACAGAAATTCTGAAATGTCCATCCCCAACTACAACATTTTCCGCCAAGATAGAACTGCCAAAGGGGGGGTTTGCAATCTACTTGTCATGTGTCAGTGTGCAGCGGTGAGGACGGAGTCAAGCGCAGGACACAGAACTGAGTAAAGTAACGTACTTTACTCGAAAAGAAAGAACCAAAAAATTAAACGCAGGGAAAACACACCATGACACAGCAGTCCAATAACACTCAACAAGGAACAAGCAGGCACAAGACATATTGGGAACAAAGAGGGTTAAATAGAGAAAATAATTATAACGTAATGGCAACCAGGTGAGTGCAATCAAGACAAAACAAATAGAAAATGAAACGTAGATCGGTGGCAGCTAGAAAGCCAGTGACGACGACCGCCGAACGCCGCCTGAACAAGGAGAGGCACCAACTTCGGCGGAAGTCGTGACACTACTGCAGAGATAGCATGATAGAACTCTGCAGGCTATCTTTGCCCAAACACTTTGAGCTTCTACTTTAAAAAATCCACCTTTCCAGAAATAAGTCTCTCACTGTTGCTGCTTGTTATAGACCCCCCTCAGCCCCCAGCTGTGCCCTGGAGACCATATGTGAATTAATTGCCTCCCATTTATCTTCAGAGTTTGTACTGTTAGGTGACCTAAACTGGGATATGCTTAACACCCCGGCCATCCTACAATCTAAGCTAGATGCCCTCAATCTCACACAAATTATCAAGGAACCTACCAGGTACAGGCCTAATTCCGTAAACACGGGCACCCTCATAGATATCATCCTGACCAACATGCCCTCTAAATACACCTCTGCTGTCTTCAACCAGGATCTCAGAGATCACTGGCTCATTGCCTGCGTCAATAATGTCAAATGTCAAACGACCACCCCTACCTCATCATGGTCAAACGCTCCCTAAAACACTTCAGCGAGCAGGCCTTTCTAATCAACCTGGCCCGGGTATCCTACAAGGATATTGACCTCATTCCGTCAGTAGAGGATGCCTGGTTATTCTTTAAAAGTGCTTTCCTCACCATCTTAAATATGCATACCCATTTAAAAAAATGTAGAACTAAGAACAGATATAGCCCTTGGTTCACTCCAGACTTGACTGCCCTTGACCAGCACAAAAACATCCTGTGGCGTTCTGCATTAGCATAGAAAAGCCCCCGCGATATGCAACTTTCCAGGGAGGTTAGGAACCAATATACACAGGCAGTTAGGAAAGCAAAGGCTAGCTTTTTCAAACAGAAATTTGCATCCTGTATCACAAACTCCAAAAAGTTCTGGGACACTGTAAATCAATAGAGAATAAGAGCACCTCCTCCCGGCTTCCCACTGCACTGAAGCTAGGAAACACTGTCACCACCGATAAATCTACAATAATTGAGAATTTCAAGAAGCATTTTTCTATGGCTGGTCATGCTTTCCACTTGGCTACCCCTACCCCGGTCAACAGCTCTGCGTCCCCCACAGAAACTTGCCCAAGCCTCCCCCATTTCTCCTTCACCCAAATCCAGATAGCTGATGCTTTGAAAGAGCTTCAAAATCTGGACCCCTACAAATCAGCTGGGCTAGACAATCTGGACCCTCTCTTTCTAAAATGATCCAGCGCAATTGTTGCAAACCCTATCACCATCCTGTTCAACCTCTCTTTTGTATCGGCTGAGATCCATAAAGATTGGAAAGCTGCCCCTCTTCAAAGGGGGAGACACTCTAGACCCAAACTGTTGCAGACCTATGTCCATCCTGCCCTGCAGTTCTAAAATCAAAGTTAACAAACAGATCACCCACCATTTCAAATCCCACCGTACCTTCCCCTCTATGCAATCTGGTTTTCGATCTGGTCATAGGTGCACCTCAGCCACGCTCAATGTCCTAAACGATATCATATCCGCCATCGATAAAATACAATACTGTGCAGCCGTCTTCATCGACCTGGCCAAGGCTTTCAACTCTGTCAATCACTGCATTCTTATCGCCAGACTCAATAGCCTTAGCTTCTCAAATGACTGCTTAGCCTGGTTCACCAACTACTTCTCAGATACAGTTCAGTGTGTCAAATCGGAGGGCCTGTTGTCCGGACCTCTGGCAGTCTCTATGGGGGTGCCACAGGGTTCAATTATAGGGCTGACTCTCTTCTCTGTATATATCAATGATGTCACTCTTGCAGCTGGTGACTCTCTGATCCACCTCTATGCAGACGACACCATTCTGTGCACATCTGG
This sequence comes from Oncorhynchus mykiss, assembly GCF_057628025.1. Taxonomy (NCBI): domain Eukaryota; kingdom Metazoa; phylum Chordata; class Actinopteri; order Salmoniformes; family Salmonidae; genus Oncorhynchus; species Oncorhynchus mykiss. The sequence goes on along the minus strand of NC_143025.1, from coordinate 85,673,851 downwards.
CCCTTTGGGCACTGTGTTAACTAACCTCTAGACGAGCTTCAGTGCCATACAACACTCCTTCCGTGGCCTCCAACTGCTCTTAAATGCAAGTAAAACTAAATGCTTGCTCTTCAGAAAGTCACTGTCTCAAGTCCGGGCTCTGGCCTGGCCACTCAGGGACATTCAGAGACTTGTCCCGAAGCCACTCCTGCATTGTCTTGGCTGAGCGCTATCTGGAGCAGGTATTCAAGGATCTCTCTGTACTTTGCTCTGTTCATCTTTGCCTCAAACCTGACTGGTCTCCCAGTCTCTGCTGCTAAAAAACATCCCCACAGCACGATTCTGCCACCACCATGCTTCACCGTATTGATGGTGACAGGATTCCTCCAGATGTGACGCTTGGCATTCAGGCCAAAGAGTTCAATCTGGGTTTCATCAGACCAGATAATCTTTCTCATGGTCTGATAGTCTTTAGTTGCCTTTTTAGGCAAACTCCAACTAGGCTGTCATGGGCTTTTTACTGAGGAGTGGCTTCTGTCTGGGTACTACCATAAAGGCCTGACTGGTGGAGTGCTGCAGAGGACCTCTGAAGCTCTGTCAGTGTGACCATCAGGTTCTTGGTCACCTCCCTGACCAAGGCCCTTCTCCCACGATTACTCAGTTTGGCCAAGCGGCCAGCTCTAGGAAGAGTCTTGTCGGTTCCAAACTTCTTCCATTTAAGAATGGTTGAGGCCACTGTGTTCTTAGGAACCTTCAATGCTGCAGAAATGTTTTGGTACCCTTCCCCAGATCTGTGCCTCAACACAATCATGTATTGGAGCTCTACGGACAGTTCCTTCGACCTCATGGCTTGGTTTTTGCTCTGATGTGCACTATCCAAATCATGTCCAATCAATTTAATTTACCGCTGTTGTAGGTGTAGAAACATTTACCAGTTGCAGTTGTAGAAACATCTCAAGGATGATCAATGGAAACAGGATGCACCTGAGCTCAATTTCCAGTCTCATAACAAAGTTTATCTATACTTAATTATGTAAATAAGATTTTTCTGTTTAAAAAAATGTATTAGCAAAGATTTCTAAAAATCTGTTTTCGCTTTGTGATTATGGGGAATTGTGTGTAGATTGCTGTTTTTTTTTTACTTAATCCATTTTAGAATGAGGCTGTAATGTAACAAAATGTGGAAAAAGTCTGACTACTTTCCGAAGACACTTTATGAGTGTGAAGTGTTCTGGATTAATCAATAATCCTGGTATTAATTTGGACTAGAGGGAGTGAGACAATGTGTGTGTGCTGGCTATCTGTGTGCTGTAAACGTTTTCAAAGAGTGTTCGTAGGGCTTATTTGTACTGTATTAAGAGAAGCAATGTGCAGTTTTCAAAACTGTCACTTTCACTTGATATCTCTACATCAGTCTAGACTAGACAACCATGTGCTGAGATAACTGTTACTGAAACATAAGTGCAGTGTGAGAGAAGTTCAATTTGGAATTGTTCAAAATGTATTGATGTTAGATTCACTTTGAATGGTGATGACTTAACAATAATCATGAATGATTTGAAAGGACATAATTCATAAATCAGAGGGTTTATATTGTGTCCTACTTTTCATTGTGTTTGTAGAACTTCAGGTAATATCCTGAATAACATTTGGAATAAATTGTTTAGCTTACTGCTCTATGCCTGAAACACTGTATGACACTTGTGTTTGAGAAACTACATCTGTTTAGTTTGCAATGGATTTTTACATCCCCAATTGTCACTTGCTTTAACTCTAAATAGCTACATTAAATACATCCTACCACCAGTCTTACTAAAGGGACTTATATTTGACAATAAAAAAACGTTACCTTAGTTGAGTGATAGTCGCCCACAGTCGCCACATCTGTGGCATTGTGTTGTGTGACAAAACTGCACATTTTAGTGGCCAGCACAAGGTGCATCTGTGTAAGGATCATGCTGTTTTAACAGCTTCTTGATATGCCACACCTTTCAGGTGGATGGATTATCTTGGCAAAGGAAAAATGCTCACTAACAGGGATGTAAACACATTTGTGCACAGCATTTGAGAGAAATACGCTTTTTGTACATATGGAACATGTTTGGGATCTTTTATTTCAGCTCATGAAACATGGGACCAACACTTTACATGTTGCCTTTATATTTGGTTCAGTATAAAACATTTAACAAGACTAGGCCAACGAAAGATCATAGACATAACATTTAAATGTAACATTTGTAAAAAATTAACTTTCCCAGCTGACTGTGTACTGAACAGGCTACAAACTGGACAGGAACAACAACTAGGCTATACTCTGATTCAGGTTTATCACTGTAGGTTGTTTGATTAATTACTTAGAATAGAGGAGTGTACTACTACACTATCAGTGTGCTCAGTGTGCAAACACTGATAAAGCTTAGCTAATTAATTAGCATGTCCAATAAAACGCTACAATGCGCTGAGCGGGATGTTCCCAGAAGGAGGGGAACAGACCCCACTATCTTATCTTGTTCCCCAAATTCCCCCTCACTACCTGTCTTTTTAGCGGGTCTCCCTACCCAGCAGCGAAGGACAACCTCCCCTCATTAAGGAGAGTGCAATGTGGATAAGGCTACAAGCCCAACGTTCATCAAAGCACAGCTCCCTCGCCAAGAACTACCTGCTCTCTCTGCTCTGCCTTATATCAGTTTTTCAGAGTCCCGGCAGAGCCTTGCAAGCAGGCACAGGTGTGAGCAATTAGCTAATGATTTAGTGACGTCCTCCCTTACAAGCTGTCCCACAGTTTCACCACAGTATTAAAACACAGGCTACATTGAAGACTGTCTGATTAATATTAAAACTCAGGCTACATCGAAGACTGATTAGTAGTTTAACACTGTCTACATCAAAGATGGTCTGATTAATATTAAAACACAGGCTACATTGAAGACTGACTGATTAGCATTAAAACACAGGCTACCCTGTGCTGATTATGGATGTACTGTAATTAGGCAGCTCAGAGGCAACGATGGAATGAACGAAAGAATGAATAACATACGTCATTGTTGCAGCTGTGATAGCTACTGTGAAATGGAATCAGCAGCTCTTAGAGAGAGGAGTGTGGAATAAAATATCAAAGAGAGAAGAAGCATGTGAGACGAGATAGATAGAACACACTCGGTTGGTTTCAACGGACACTGATTGTCATGATTTCTCCAGGATAGTAACTTCTAAATAATCGATAACGTAGAAAACAGGTGGTGAAATGAGTGATTCGCTGTGCTTGTTATACATATGTGTCCCCCTGTTTTTTTGAGGGTCTTCTGGGTAATCTAACTTGGTGAGATTTTTTGGGGTCATAAAGAGCACATGTTTAACTTAATAAAGTCATATTTTCTCTTTTCAATAGTTTTAAAAAGTATAATACTACAGTAAGTACCTATTATTGCCAAATACTGTAACAATATTGACCGTAACTTGGTTTACCATAGCAAGGCTGACCGTAACATGTTGATCGTAATAGGGTTGACCATAACAACATTGACCGTAGCATGTTGACCATAACATGTTGACCATAACAATGTTGACTGTAACAGGGTTGACCGTAACAGGGTTGACCGTAACAGGGTTGACCGTAACAGGGTTGACCGTAACAGGGTTGACAGGGTTGACCGTAACAGGGTTGACCGTAACAGGGTTGACCGTAACATGGTTGACCATAACAAGGTTGACAACTTAATCTTAAATTAGCCGTGAATCCCCTTGTGACAAGAGGAACGGAAGGTTGTTGTGTGCAACAGTGATGGACAATTGAATGCAAGCTTCACAAAAAAAAAACATTTCTAGCCTATCTATCTACAGGTCTATCTATCTATCTATCTATCTACAGGTCTATCTATCTATCTACAGGTCTATCTATCTATCTATCTACAGCCTATCTATCTATCTACAGGTCTATCTATCTATCTATCTACAGCCTATCTATCTATCTACAGGTCTATCTATCTATCTATCTATCTACAGGTCTATCTATCTATCTAGCCTATCTATCTACAGGTAACAGGGTTGACATGTTATAATGGACCCGCTCAATTTTCCACCACAAAACATCAGAAAATGGTCAAAAAGAAATGAACCAGCTCACAATATGATTTAACTTGTTTCTTTATATATATATATATATATATATATATATATATATATATATATATATATATATATTTAAAAATGAATATTTGCACCATATTAGAACAAGAGTACAGTTCACTTAACAGGGTTGACCAGATTTTTTTAAACGTTAAAATGAATCAATAATCATATTAAATAAATAATGATCTCCAGAAATTGGTTAAAATCTTCCTAGAAGTCACAGAGGGAAACTCGCTTTAGTCTGTATTCATGTATATTAACTATAGAATGTTTACATTCATCCAGGCCCATCCCTTAGCTTTTTACCAAAACAGTGGCAGGGTGGCAGGGTGGCAGCTTTGTTATTGTTTCAGTTTAGAAATCTAGCTACAAAGCTTCCGTCAATGCTTCAGTTAATGCTTTTAGTAGTATTGTCACAAGCAGCATTATTCATATATAATCGTGAAGACCTCTTTTGAATATTCTAAACACACAATATCTGGCCTGACTGCCAACCCTATGGTAAAACTTCCACAGCCCGTTCGCTGAAGTGAAGCAGTGCATATTGGGTAATGGGCTGTGAGGCATATCGTTGTCATATTTCTTTGTGTTTCTCCCGAGTGCTGCCACATTAACGGTTTATTTTTCCCCCTAATTATAGTGGTGTAGCTGTTTGGCTACGCTCCGCTACATTAGCTTCCTCTGTCCCTCTGTCCCTCTGTCCCTCTGTCCCTCCATCCCGGCACTCTGCTCCCCGTGTTCCACTACACTACACTGCACTGTTGCCATTAACAAAGCAATCAACTCACTGGGCTATAGAGAAACCCATTGAGTGGAATGTAAATATTTGCTGTAGGCTGTCTTTATGGACGCTTGTTGATTATGCTCCATATGCATGCATTCACGTGATGGCACCGAAATGGAGACACAGACAGACAGGCTGACATGGAGAGACAGACAGACAGGCTGACATGAAGACACAGACAGGCTGACATGGAGACACAGACAGACAGGCTGACATGGAGACACAGACAGACAGGCTGACATGGAGAGACAGACAGACAGGCTGACATGAAGACACAGACAGGCTGACATGGAGACACAGACAGACAGGCTGACATGGAGACACAGACAGACAGGCTGACATGGAGACCTAGACAGGCAGGCGGACATGGAGACACAGACAGACATGGAGACATGGAGACACAGACAGACAGGCTGACATGGAGACACAGACAGACATGGAGACATGGAGACACAGACAGACAGGCTGACATGAAGACACAGACAGGCTGACATGGAGACCTAGACAGACATGGAGACATGGAGACACAGACAGACATGGAGACACAGACAGACATGGAGACACAGACAGACAGGCTGACATGGAGACACAGACAGGCAGGCGGACATGGAGACACAGACAGACATGGAGACACAGACAGACAGGCTGACATGGAGACACAGACAGACAGGCGGACATGGAGACACAGACAGACATGGAGACACAGACAGACAGGCGGACATGGAGACACAGACAGACAGGCTGACATGAAGACACAGACAGGCTGACATGGAGACCTAGACAGACATGGAGACATGGAGACACAGACAGACATGGAGACACAGACAGACATGGAGACACAGACAGACATGGAGACACAGACAGACAGGCTGACATGGAGACACAGACAGACAGGCGGACATGGAGACACAGACAGACATGGAGACACAGACAGACAGGCGGACATGGAGACACAGACAGACAGGCTGACATGGAGACACAGACAGACAGACAGATATGGAGACACACACCCACACACATAATTTGACAGAGCAAAAGGTTCGCTTTGAAAAGCTTTGATGACTCTGCCGTGTTACCTTGTTGGGATGTCGTGGTCGATTATAAGTAGATGTGAACATTGTAGTGGCAGCAACCTGTCTCATACTTTCTCTCTCCTTTTATCCTGTCACTTGTTCGTTTTAGCTTGTGTGTGTACAACATCCACACTATTCTGTGTAATGGAGTGGCCTAATGTATGATAGCTTTTTAATTCATTATGTTATAATTGTGGAATAAGTTGTAATGTCCCGCTGTTCTAATGGCAGCGGAACAGACTGTTTGTCAGACTTTTTGGAGGATATATTGGCACGGTTTGCCGGCCCCCGACTTTTGGCAGGCCTTCAGCCAGTCAGGCGCTCTGGGAAAAGGGGGTTGCTTTCTGGCGTGAAGTCAAATCAAATCAAATTTGTCACATGCACCGAGTACAACAAGTGTGACCTTACTGTGAAATGTTTACATACAAGCCCTTAACCAACAATGCAGTTCAAGAAATAGAGTTAATAAAATATTTACTAAATAAACAAAAATACAAAAAAAATAGAATCAATCACAAGGTAACACAAGAAATGTACATAACAATAAGGAGGCTATACACAGTGGATACAGGTACTGAGTCAATGTCTGGGGGTGCAGTGGTCCTTACAACTGTGAGAGATAGAAAGGAGTTTAAAGAAACCGACATCTGTTTGAAGCCAGGGGAGGGAGAGGGAGAGGGTGGGAGGGAGAAGGAGGAGAGGTAGAGAGTGGGAGGGAGAAGGGGGAGGGAGAAGGAGGAGAGGTGGTTGTGTAGGTGGATGTGGTTGTGTAGGTGGATATGGTTGTGTTGGTGGATATGGTTGTGTTGGTGGAAGTGGTTGTGTTGGTGGATATGGTTGTGTAGGTGGATATGGTTGTGTAGGTGGATATGGTTGTGTAGGTGGATGTGGTTGTGTTGGTGGATGTGGTTGTGTTGGTGGATATGGTTGTGTTGGTGGATGTGGTTGTGTAGGTGGATATGGTTGTGTTGGTGGATATGGTTGTGGATATGGTTGTGGATATGGTTGTGTAGGTGGATATGGTTGTGTAGGTGGATATGGTTGTGTAGGTGGATATGGTTGTGTTGGTGGATATGGTTGTGTTGGTGGATATGGTTGTGTTGGTGGATATGGTTGTGTTGGTGGATATGGTTGTGGATATGGTTGTGGATATGGTTGTGTAGGTGGATATGGTTGTGTAGGTGGATATGGTTGTGTTGGTGGATATGGTTGTGGATATGGTTGTGGATATGGTTGTGTAGGTGGATATGGTTGTGTAGGTGGATATGGTTGTGTTGGTGGATATGGTTGTGTAGGTGGATATGGTTGTGTTGGTGGATATGGTTGTGTAGGTGGATATGGTTGTGGATATGGTTGTGTTGGTGGATATGGTTGTGTAGGTGGATATGGTTGTGGATATGGTTGTGGATATGGTTGTGTTGGTGGATATGGTTGTGTAGGTGGATATGGTTGTGGATATGGTTGTGGATATGGTTGTGTTGGTGGATATGGTTGTGTAGGTGGATATGGTTGTGGATATGGTTGTGGATATGGTTGTGTTGGTGGATATGGTTGTGTAGGTGGATATGGTTGTGTAGGTGGATATGGTTGTGTTGGTGGATATGGTTGTGTTGGTGGATATGGTTGTGTTGGTGGATATGGTTGTGGATATGGTTGTGTAGGTGGATGTGGTTGTGTTGGTGGATATGGTTGTGTTGGTGGATATGGTTGTGGATATGATTGTGTTGGTGGATATGGTTGTGTTGGTGGATATGGTTGTGGATATGATTGTGTTGGTGGATATGGTTGTGTTGGTGGATATGGTTGTGTTGGTGGATATGGTTGTGGATATGATTGTGTTGGTGGATATGGTTGTGTTGGTGGATATGGTTGTGGATATGGTTGTGTTGGTGGATATGGTTGTGTTGGTGGATATGGTTGTGTAGGTGGATATGGTTGTGTTGGTGGATGTGGTTGTGTTGGTGGATGTGGTTGTGTTGGTGGATATGGTTGTGTTGGTGGATATGGTTGTGTTGGTGGATATGGTTGTGTTGGTGGATATGGTTGTGTTGGTGGATGTGGTTGTGTTGGTGGATATGGTTGTGTAGGTGGATGTGGTTGTGTTGGTGGATATGGTTGTGTTGTTGGATATGGTTGTGTTGTTGGATATGGTTGTGTTGTTGGATATGGTTGTGTTGGTGGATATGGTTGTGGATACGGTTGTGTAGGTGGATGTGGTTGTGTTGGTGGATATGGTTGTGTTGGTGGATATGGTTGTGGATATGGTTGTGTAGGTGGATGTGGTTGTGTAGGTGGATGTGGTTGTGTAGGTGGATATGGTTGTGTAGGTGGATGTGGTTGTGTTGGTGGATATGGTTGTGTAGGTGGATGTGGTTGTGTTGGTGGATATGGTTGTGTAGGTGGATATGGTTGTGTAGGTGGATGTGGTTGTGTTGGTGGATATGGTTGTGTAGGTGGATATGGTTGTGTTGGTGGATATGGTTGTGTTGGTGGATGTGGTTGTGTAGGTGGATATGGTTGTGTAGGTGGATATGGTTGTGTTGGTGGATATGGTTGTGTTGGTGGATATGGTTGTGGATATGGTTGTGTTGGTGGATATGGTTGTGTTGGTGGATGTGGTTGTGTAGGTGGATATGGTTGTGTTGGTGGATATGGTTGTGGATATGGTTGTGTTGGTGGATATGGTTGTGTAGGTGGATGTGGTTGTGTTGGTGGATATGGTTGTGGATATGGTTGTGTAGGTGGATATGGTTGTGTAGGTGGATATGGTTGTGGATATGGTTGTGTAGGTGGATATGGTTGTGTAGGTGGATATGGTTGTGTTGGTGGATATGGTTGTGTTGGTGGATATGGTTGTGTTGGTGGATATGGTTGTGTAGGTGGATATGGTTGTGTAGGTGGATATGGTTGTGTAGGTGGATATGGTTGTGTAGGTGGATATGGTTGTGTTGGTGGATATGGTTGTGGATATGGTTGTGTAGGTGGATATGGTTGTGTAGGTGGATATGGTTGTGGATATGGTTGTGTAGGTGGATATGGTTGTGTAGGTGGATATGGTTGTGTTGGTGGATATGGTTGTGGATATGGTTGTGTAGGTGGATATGGTTGTGTAGGTGGATATGGTTGTGTTGGTGGATATGGTTGTGTAGGTGGATGTGGTTGTGTTGGTGGATACGGTTGTGTAGGTGGATATGGTTGTGTAGGTGGATATGGTTGTGTTGGTGGATATGGTTGTGTAGGTGGATGTGGTTGTGTTGGTGGATACGGTTGTGTAGGTGGATATGGTTGTGTAGGTGGATATGGTTGTGTTGGTGGATATGGTTGTGTAGGTGGATATGGTTGTGTTGGTGGATATGGTTGTGTAGGTGGATATGGTTGTGTTGGTGGATGTGGTTGTGTTGGTGGATACGGTTGTGTAGGTGGATATGGTTGTGTAGGTGGATATGGTTGTGTTGGTGGATATGGTTGTGTAGGTGGATATGGTTGTGTTGGTGGATATGGTTGTGTAGGTGGATATGGTTGTGTAGGTGGATATGGTTGTGTAGGTGGATATGGTTGTGGATATGGTTGTGTTGGTGGATATGGTTGTGTTGGTGGATATGGTTGTGTTGGTGGATATGGTTGTGGATATGGTTGTGTTGGTGGATATGGTTGTGTTGGTGGATATGGTTGTGTAGGTGGATGTGGTTGTGTTGGTGGATGTGGTTGTGTTGGTGGATATGGTTGTGTAGGTGGATATGGTTGTGTTGGTGGATATGGTTGTGGATATGGTTGTGTTGGTGGATATGGTTGTGGATATGGTTGTGTTGGTGGATATGGTTGTGTTGGTGGATATGGTTGTGTTGGTGGATGTGGTTGTGTTGGTGGATGTGGTTGTGTTGGTGGATATGGTTGTGTTGGTGGATATGGTTGTGTTGGTGGATGTGGTTGTGTTGGTGGATATGGTTGTGTTGGTGGATGTGGTTGTGTAGGTGGATATGGTTGTGTTGGTGGATGTGGTTGTGTTGGTGGATATGGTTGTGTTGGTGGATATGGTTGTGTAGGTGGATATGGTTGTGTAGGTGGATGTGGTTGTGTTGGTGGATATGGTTGTGTTGGTGGATATGGTTGTGGATATGGTTGTGTAGGTGGATATGGTTGTGTTGGTGGATATGGTTGTGTAGGTGGATGTGGTTGTGTTGGTGGATGTGGTTGTGTTGGTGGATATGGTTGTGTAGGTGGATATGGTTGTGTTGGTGGATATGGTTGTGGATATGGTTGTGTTGGTGGATATGGTTGTGGATATGGTTGTGTTGGTGGATATGGTTGTGTTGGTGGATATGGTTGTGTTGGTGGATGTGGTTGTGTTGGTGGATGTGGTTGTGTTGGTGGATATGGTTGTGTTGGTGGATATGGTTGTGTTGGTGGATGTGGTTGTGTTGGTGGATATGGTTGTGTTGGTGGATATGGTTGTGTTGGTGGATATGGTTGTGGATATGGTTGTGTAGGTGGATATGGTTGTGTTGGTGGATATGGTTGTGTAGGTGGATGTGGTTGTGTAGGTGGATGTGGTTGTGTTGGTGGATATGGTTGTGTTGGTGGATATGGTTGTGTTGGTGGATATGGTTGTGTTGGTGGATATGGTTGTGTAGGTGGATATGGTTGTGTTGGTGGATATGGTTGTGTTGGTGGATGTGGTTGTGTTGGTGGATATGGTTGTGGATATGGTTGTGTTGGTGGATATGGTTGTGTTGGTGGATATGGTTGTGGATATGGTTGTGTAGGTGGATATGGTTGTGTTGGTGGATATGGTTGTGTAGGTGGATGTGGTTGTGTAGGTGGATGTGGTTGTGTTGGTGGATATGGTTGTGTTGGTGGATATGGTTGTGTAGGTGGATATGGTTGTGGATATGGTTGTGTTGGTGGATATGGTTGTGTTGGTGGATATGGTTGTGTTGGTGGATATGGTTGTGTAGGTGGATATGGTTGTGGATATGGTTGTGTTGGTGGATATGGTTGTGGATATGGTTGTGTAGGTGGATATGGTTGTGGATATGGTTGTGTAGGTGGATATGGTTGTGGATATGGTTGTGGATATGGTTGTGGATATGGTTGTGGATATGGTTGTGTTGGTGGATATGGTTGTGTTGGTGGATATGGTTGTGGATATGGTTGTGGATATGGTTGTGGATATGGTTGTGTTGGTGGATATGGTTGTGTTGGTGGATATGGTTGTGGATATGGTTGTGGATATGGTTGTGGATATGGTTGTGTTGGTGGATATGGTTGTGTTGGTGGATATGGTTGTGGATATGGTTGTGTTGGTGGATATGGTTGTGTTGGTGGATATGGTTGTGGATATGGTTGTGGATATGGTTGTGGATATGGTTGTGTTGGTGGATATGGTTGTGTAGGTGGATGTGGTTGTGTTGGTGGATATGGTTGTGTTGGTGGATATGGTTGTGTAGGTGGATATGGTTGTGGATATGGTTGTGTAGGTGGATATGGTTGTGTTGGTGGATATGGTTGTGTTGGTGGATGTGGTTGTGTTGGTGGATGTGGTTGTGTTGGTGGATATGGTTGTGTTGGTGGATATGGTTGTGTTGGTGGATATGGTTGTGTTGGTGGATATGGGTGTGTTGGTGGATATGGTTGTGTAGGTGGATATGGTTGTGTTGGTGGATATGGTTGTGTTGGTGGAAGTGGTTGTGTTGGTGGATATGGTTGTGTAGGTGGATATGGTTGTGTTGGTGGATATGGTTGTGTAGGTGGATATGGTTGTGTTGGTGGATATGGTTGTGTAGGTGGATATGGTTGTGTTGGTGGATATGGTTGTGTTGGTGGATATGGTTGTGTTGGTGGATATGGTTGTGGATATGGTTGTGGATATGGTTGTGTTGGTGGATATGGTTGTGTTGGTGGATATGGTTGTGTAGGTGGATATGGTTGTGTAGGTGGATATGGTTGTGTAGGTGGATATGGTTGTGGATATGGTTGTGTTGGTGGATATGGTTGTGGATATGGTTGTGTTGGTGGATATGGTTGTGTTGGTGGATATGGTTGTGTAGGTGGATATGGTTGTGTAGGTGGATATGGTTGTGTAGGTGGATATGGTTGTGGATATGGTTGTGTTGGTGGATATGGTTGTGGATATGGTTGTGTTGGTGGATATGGTTGTGTAGGTGGATATGGTTGTGTAGGTGGATATGGTTGTGGATATGGTTGTGTTGGTGGATATGGTTGTGGATATTGGTTGTGTTGGTGGATATGGTTGTGTTGGTGGATATGGTTGTGTAGGTGGATATGGTTGTGGATATGGTTGTGTTGGTGGATATGGTTGTGTAGGTGGATATGGTTGTGTTGGTGGATATGGTTGTGTAGGTGGATATGGTTGTGTAGGTGGATATGGTTGTGTTGGTGGATATGGTTGTGTAGGTGGATATGGTTGTGGATATGGTTGTGTTGGTGGATATGGTTGTGTTGGTGGATATGGTTGTGTAGGTGGATATGGTTGTGTAGGTGGATATGGTTGTGTTGGTGGATATGGTTGTGTAGGTGGATATGGTTGTGTAGGTGGATATGGTTGTGTTGGTGGATATGGTTGTGTAGGTGGATATGGTTGTGGATATGGTTGTGTTGGTGGATATGGTTGTGTTGGTGGATATGGTTGTGTTGGTGGATATGGTTGTGTTGGTGGATGTGGTTGTGTTGGTGGATATGGTTGTGTTGGTGGATATGGTTGTGTTGGTGGATATGGTTGTGTAGGTGGATATGGTTGTGTAGGTGGATATGGTTGTGTTGGTGGATATGGTTGTGTTGGTGGATATGGTTGTGTTGGTGGATGTGGTTGTGTTGGTGGATATGGTTGTGTAGGTGGATATGGTTGTGTTGGTGGATATGGTTGTGTAGGTGGATATGGTTGTGTTGGTGGATGTGGTTGTGTTGGTGGATATGGTTGTGTTGGTGGATATGGTTGTGTTGGTGGATATGGGTCAAGGGTGGAGACTTTTAGGAGCAAAATTGACTTGTCAGTTTGGATAAATGCAAACAGCATGTCCATGTTTGGTTTGTCAGACTTGCTTCTGTCTGTTTTGTATGGCTTGTTAGACAAGTCAGTGTCCCTTTGTCACTTTGTTTGCCTACCAGAGTCAACAGTGTTATTAGTGTTAAACAGGTAACTGGTGGAATGAATGCCTTGTCTCAAACCCAACAGGAAACAACCCAAGAGAAGGCTTGTCTAATACTACAATGGCTCATAACAATTGACATATTATGCATGGAATGTCATCTAAGACTGGACCTATGCAGTACTGCATACTAACCTGGCATGTTGCTATCTACAATATATAACCAAAACAGTATTCCTCCCCATGACAAGACCACATGGAAGGCAGGTTTGTGATGAGGGCTATTGACCACCTGTTGTCCTACAAGGCTAAGCTGAAGGTAGGTTTGTGATGAGGGCTATTGACCACCTGTTGTCCTACAAGTCTAAGCTGAAGGCAGGTTTGTGATGAGGGCTATTGACCACCTGTTGTCCTACAAGTCTAAGCTGAAGGTAGGTTTGTGACGAGGGCTATTGACCACCTGTTGTCCTACAAGTCTAAGCTGAAGGCAGGTTTGTGACGAGGGCTATTGACCACCTGTTGTCCTACAAGTCTAAGCTGAAGGCAGGTTTGTGATGAGGGCTATTGACCACCCGTTATCCTACCAGTCTAAGCTGAAGGCCTGTCTGCTTGATGGAAGGATGTTCAATCACGTGCTTGATAAAAAGCAGGTGTGGACTAACAATGAATGGCTGACATATGGGCCCTTCCCAACAATGCAGAGAGAAAGATAATAGAAAAATAATACTACAGTAAAACAAGTAATAATAAATACATAATGAGGAATGATAACTTGGCTATATACTGTACATTGTGTACCAGTACCGAGTCCATGTGCAGGAGTATGAGGTAATGTAGGTAGATATGCACTTATACAGTACCAGTCAAAAGTTTGGACACACTTACTCATTCAAGGGTTTTTATTTATTTTTACTATTTTATTTTTACTACTACATTGTAGAATAATAGTGAAGACATCAAAACTATGAAATAACACATGGAATCATGTAGTAACCAAAATTGTGTTAAATAAATCAAAATATATCTTATATTTGAGATTCTTCAAAGTAGCCACCCTATGCCTTGGTGACAGCTTTGCATACTCTTGGCATTCTCTCAACCAGGTTCATGAGGTAGTCACCTGGAATACATTTCAATTAGCAGACGTGATGTGTGTTTTGTCCTATATTTATATAGAGTGGGGAGAACAAGTATTTGATACAGTGCCATTTTTTTTTCTACTTACAGGTTTTCCTACATACAAAAAATGTAGAGGTCTGTAATTTGTATCATAGGTACACTTCAACTGTGAGAGACGGAATCTAAAACAAAAATACAGAACATCACATTGTATGATTTTTAAGTAATTAATTTGCATTGTATTGCATGACATAAGTATTTGAAACCTCAGAAAAGCAGAACTTAATATATGGTACAGAAACCTTTGTTTGCAATTACAGAGATCATACGTTTCCTGTAGTTCTTGACCAGGTTTGCACACACTGCAGCAGGGATTTTGGCCCACTCCTCCATACAGACCTTCTCCAGATCCTTCAGGTTTCGGGGCTGTCGCTGGGAAATACGAACTTTCAGCTCCCTCCAAAGGTGTTATATTGGGTTCAGGTCTGGAGACTGGCTAGGCCACTCCAGGACCTTGAGATGCTTCTTACGGAGCCACTCCTTAGTTGCCCTGGCTGTGTTTCGGGTCGTTGTCATGCTGGAAGACCCAGCCACGACCCATCTTCAATGCTCTTACTGAAGGAAGGAGGTGGTTGGCCAAGATCTCGCGATACATGGCCCCATCCATCCTCCACTCAATATGGTGCAGTCGTCCTGTCCCCTTTGCAGAAAAGCATCCCCAAAGAATGATGTTTCCACCTCCATGCTTCACGGTTGGGATGGTGTTCTTGGGGTTGTACTCATCCTTCTTCTTCCTCCAAACACAGCGAGTGGAGTTTAGACCAAAAAGGTCTATTTTCATCTCATCAGACCACATGACCTTCTCCCATTCCTCCTCTGGATCATCCAGATGGTCATTGGCAAACTTCAGACGGGCCTGGACATGCGCTGGCTTGAGCAGGGTGAGCTTGCGTGCGCTGCAGGATTTTAATCCATGACGGCGTAGTGTGTTACTAATGGTTTTCTTTTTTAGTGTGGTCCCAGCTCTCTTCAGGTCATTGACCAGGTCCTGCCGTGTAGTTCTGGGCTGATCCCTCACCTTCCTCATGATAATTGATGCCCCACGAGGTGAGATCTTGCATGGAGCCCCAGACCGAGGGTGATTGACTGTCATCTTGAACTTCTTCCATTTTCTAATAATTGCGCCAACAGTTGTTGCCTTCTCACCAAGCTGCTTGCCTATTGTCCTGTAGCCCATCTCAGCCTTGTGCAGGTCTACAATTTTATCCCTGATGTCCTTACACAGCTCTCTGGTCTTAGCCATTGTGGAGAGGTTGGAGTCTTTTTGATTGAGTGTGTGGACAGGTGTATTTTATACAGGTAACGAGTTCAAACAGGTGCAGTTAATACAGGTAATAAGTGGAGAACAGGAGGGCTTCTTAAAGAAAAACTAACAGGTCTGTGAGAGCCGGAATTCTTTCGGGTTGGTAGGTGATCAAATACTTATGTCATGCAATAAAATGCAAATTAATTACTTAAAAATCATACAATATGATTTTCTGGATTTTTGTTTTAGATTCCGTCTCTCACAGTTGAAGTGTACCTATGATAAAAATTACAGACCTCTACATGCTTTGTAAGTAGGAAAACCTGAAAAATCGGCAGTGTATCAAATACTTGTACTCCCCACTGTATATATATTTATTTATTTATTTTTTAATCCCAGCCCCCGTCCCCGCAGGAGGCCTTTTGCCTTTTGGTAGGCCATCATTGTAATTAAGAATTTGTTCTTAACTGACTTGCCTAGTTAAGTAATGGTTAAATAAAATGTAAAAACATTTAAAAGTTAATTTGTGGAATTTCTTTCCTTCTTAATGTGTTTGAGCCAATCAGTAAGGGTAAGGTAAGGGTGGTATTCAGAAGATAGCCCTATTTGGTAAAAGGGCAAGTCCATATTATGGCAAGAACAGCTCAAATTAAGAAAGAGGAATGACAGTCCATCATTACTTTAGGACATGATGGTCAGTCAATACGGAACATTTCATGAACTTTGAAAGTTTCTTCAAGTATAGTTGCAATAACCATCAAGCTCTATGAGGAAACTGGCTCTCATGAGGACCGCCACAGGAAAGGAAGACCCAGAGTTACCTCTGCTGCAGAGGATACATTCATTAGTTTTCCAG
>NC_143025.1:85637500-85652500 GCF_057628025.1 Oncorhynchus mykiss | reverse complement strand
ATTTCGGTTGGAACAATTGACCAATAACGTGATCTCAATCTGAATCATGTAAAGGTGTGAACTGGCTGACTATGACATGAACTCTACATGGCTAAAAGTATGTGGACACCTGCTCGTCAAACGTCTCATTCCAAAATCATGGGCATTAACATGGAGTTAGTCCCCCTTTTGCTGCTATAACAACCTCCACTCTTCTGGGAAGACTTTCCACTAGATGTAGAAATTCATCCCAAAGGTGTTCGAATGGGGGTTGAGGTCAGGGCTCTGTGCAGGCCACTCAAGTTCTTCCACACCAATCACAACAAACCACGGGAGCATTGCCATGCTGAAATAGGAAAGGGCCTTCCACAAACTGTTGCCACAACGTTAGAGGCACAACGGTTGGACTAAAAATAACAAGATAACTAATGTAAAATATTCTGTGTCCATAAACCTGTAAATCTTTTGTGAAACAGCACAGATGGAAAATATATGGCAAATAGAAATCAAAACTTGATGGTCTTCAGAGATAGATAGGAGGGTTGAAGGTAGCTGAAGGATGGGACAGAAAACAAACAAAAACATACTGTAACTATTGTAAAATAGTGTCCGTAACATTTAGAGTCAATAGTATGTATAAGCTGGAACTAGAAGTTTTGTGGTCCATTAGTTTACTCCAATTAGGGAAGCGGTGGTAGGTTTAGGGGAAAATATATCAAGTTTGTTGACTCTTTCAACATTTTACATGGAGAGAGATATATAGAGAGAGTATTTTATCTTTTTTATCTTTTGTGAGTGTAATGTTTACTGTTTCCCATGCCAGTAAAGCCCCTTGAATTGAAATTGTAATTGAGCAAGAGAGAGATTTTTTTTTAACTTGTCAGGACTGAGAGTTGTGTGTATGGTGTTACATTATTACACACACACACACACACACACACACGAACACACATACACACACACGCACGCACGCACGCAAACACACACACACACGCCAAAAGTGTCAGGTCAGGGAGATGTGTTTATGGTGTTACATGATTACACACACACACACACACACACACACACACACACACACACACACGCACACACACACACAAACACACACACACACACGCACACACACACGCACGCACGCAAACACACACACACACGCCAAAAGTGTCAGGTCAGGGAGATGTGTTGTGGGTGTTAAGGGATTACATCATCTCCATATTGTAGAGGACACTGGTGTCAGTTGGAGTCTGACCGGACCCTGCTATACAGTTACCATGCCAACTAACTTACAAACTAATGAAGAATCTGTGGATCTGTAGCCTGGGTTCCAGTCTGTCTGTGCCATCATTCCCACTTCTAGTAGGTATTAAAATCCTGAAACGTTGGTGGTTTACTAACTACTTTTCTGGAAGTTTGTATATAGAGTGTGTAAATCTCTTTATTTTTATAGCCTACAGTTTACTCGTGGTTAGTCAACACCTAACTTTTTTCCCTCTCAGAAATGTATAAAATCAGACACGCGGAATGTGTGAAGATCAATTTGAACTGATATGACAGATAAAATACTGTACTGTGGATTTCTTAACAACATGAATGTATTTGCCTAATAGAGATTCCAAGGAGTCCCAGTGCAAGTGCTTGTTTGGTTTTCTATTTGATGTAGTCAATATCAAATGAAGGGATTAAGAGCAGCTTCTGAAGAGATGCTTTTCCTTCTGAGCTTCTTCTATCTTACGCTTTTTATATTTCCTATTCATCCCAAGGAAAGTGAGCATCTGAAATGTGTATATTGTGTAAGTAGGTCACAAATCAAACCTAATCAAAGAATCGGAGACTTAGGTCCATTGTGTTGCTGGGCACTTCTGTGTCTCACTGCCGTGACAACTACATTTATACTGCTATGGTACATTAGTGTCGAGTTCTGTCTTTCTGTCAAACTCTGTCTATCCTGAAGTGTTTCAATTAGCACTTCATTCGAACTCTGTCTTTCACACTCCTACAGCTCTGATGAAGTGCATGAAGATAGCAGCACATTTGTTTTGAATCAAAAATGCATTACTCATGTTGCTCAGGACAGATAATATCCAGCATATATCAGTAATAGGCTCCAATCGGGGATTTAGAAGAAAAACACATTGAAAGAAAACTTCTCACTTCATCTAGGAGTGCATATAGTTTGACTGTTATAGTTGTACAGTTATAGTTTGACTGTTATAGTTGTACAGTTATAGTTTGACTGTTATAGTTGTACAGTTATAGTTTGACTGTTATAGTTGTACAGTTATAGTTTGACTGTTATAGTTGTACAGTTATAGTTTGACAGTTATAGTTGTACAGTTATAGTTTGACAGTTATAGTTTGACAGTTATAATTTGACAGTTATAGTTGTACAGTTATAGTTTGACAGTTATAGTTTGACAGTTGTAGTTTGACAGTTATAGTTGTACAGTTATAATTTGACAGTTATAATTTGACAGTTATAGTTTGACAGTTATAGTTTGACAGTTATAGTTGTACAGTTATAGTTCGACTGTTATAGTTTGACAGTTATAGTTTGACAGTTATAGTTGTACAGTTATAATTTGACAGTTATAATTTGACAGTTATAGTTTGACAGTTATAGTTTGACAGTTATAGTTGTACAGTTATAGTTGTACAGTTATAGTTTGACAGTTATAGTTGTACAGTTATAGTTGTACAGTTATAGTTTGACAGTTATAGTTTGACAGTTATAATTGTACAGTTATAGTTGTACAGTTATAATTTGACAGTTATAGTTTGACAGTTATAGTTTGACAGTTATAGTTGTACTGTTATAGTTGTACAGTTATAGTTTGACAGTTATAGTTGTACAGTTATAGTTGTACAGTTATAGTTTGACAGTTATAGTTTGACAGTTATAATTTGACAGTTATAGTTTGACAGTTATAGTTTGACAGTTATAGTTTGACAGGTATAGTTTGACAGTTATAGTTTGACAGTTATAGTTTGACAGTTATAGTTTGACAGTTATAGTTTGACAGTTATAGTTTGACAGTTATAGTTTGACAGTTATAATTTGACAGTTATAATTTGACAGTTATAGTTGTACAGTTATAGTTTGACAGTTATAGTTGTACAGTTATAGTTGTACAGTTATAGTTTGACAGTTATAGTTTGACAGTTATAGTTTGACAGTTATAGTTTGACAGTTATATTTTGACAGTTATAATTTGACAGTTATAGTTTTACAGTTATAGTTGTACAGTTATAGTTTGACAGTTATAATTTGACAGTTATAGTTTGACAGTTATAATTTGACAGTTATAGTTTGACAGTTATAGTTTGACAGTTATAGTTTGACAGTTATAGTTTGACAGTTATAATTTGACAGTTATAGTTGTACAATTATAGTTTGACAGTTATAGTTTGACAGTTATAGTTTGACAGTTATAGTTTGACAGTTATAATTTGACAGTTATAGTTTGACAGTTATAGTTGTACAGTTATAGTTGTACAGTTATAATTTGACAGTTATAATTTGACAGTTATAGTTTGACAGTTATAGTTTGACAGTTGTAGTTTGACAGTTATAGTTTGACAGTTATAATTTGACAGTTATAGTTTGACAGTTATAATTTGACAGTTATAGTTTGACAGTTATAGTTTGACAGTTATAGTTTGACAGTTATAGTTTGACAGTTATAATTTGACAGTTATAGTTGTACAGTTATAGTTTGACAGTTATAGTTTGACAGTTATAGTTTGACAGTTATAGTTTGACAGTTATAGTTTGACAGTTATAGTTTGACAGTTATAATTTGACAGTTATAGTTTGACAGTTATAGTTTGACAGTTATAGTTTGACAGTTATAGTTTGACAGTTATAATTTGACAGTTATAGTTTGACAGTTATAGTTTGACAGTTATAGTTTGACAGTTATAGTTGTACAGTTATAGTTGTACAGTTATAGTTGTACAGTTATAGTTGTACAGTTATAGTTTGACAGTTATAGTTTGACAGTTATAGTTGTACAGTTATAGTTGTACAGTTATAGTTTGACAGTTATAGTTTGACAGTTATAGTTTGACAGTTATAGTTTGACAGTTATAGTTTGACAGTTATAGTTGTACAGTTATAGTTTGACAGTTATAGTTTGACAGTTATAGTTTGACAGTTATAGTTTGACAGTTATAGTTTGACAGTTATAGTTGTACAGTTATAGTTGTACAGTTATAGTTTGACAGTTATAGTTTGACAGTTATAGTTTGACAGTTATAGTTTGACAGTTATAGTTTGACAGTTATAGTTGTACAGTTATAGTTTGACAGTTATAGTTTGACAGTTATAGTTTGACAGTTATAGTTTGACAGTTATAGTTTGACAGTTATAGTTTGACAGTTATAGTTTGACAGTTATAGTTTGACAGTTATAATTTGACAGTTATAATTTGACAGTTATAGTTTGACAGTTATAGTTGTACAGTTATAGTTGTACAGTTATAGTTTGACAGTTATAGTTTGACAGTTATAGTTTGACAGTTATAATTTGACAGTTATAATTTGACAGTTATAGTTTGACAGTTATAGTTTGATAGTTATAGTTTGACAGTTATAGTTTGACAGTTATAATTTGACAGTTATAATTTGACAGTTATAGTTTGACAGTTATAATTTGACAGTTATAATTTGACAGTTATAATTTGACAGTTATAGTTGTACTGTTATAGTTGTACAGTTATAGTTTGACAGTTATAGTTGTACTGTTATAGTTGTACAGTTATAGTTTGACAGTTATAGTTGTACAGTTATAGTTTGACAGTTATAGTTTGACAGTTATAGTTTGACAGTTATAATTTGACAGTTATAGTTGTACAGTTATAATTTGACAGTTATAATTTGACAGTTATAATTTGACAGTTATAGTTGTACAGTTATAGTTTGACAGTTATAGTTTGACAGTTATAGTTTGACAGTTATAGTTGTACAGTTATAGTTTTACAGTTATAGTTGTACAGTTATAATTTGACAGTTATAGTTTGACAGTTATAGTTTGACAGTTATAATTTGACAGTTATAATTTGACAGTTATAGTTTGACAGTTATAATTTGACAGTTATAATTTGACAGTTATAATTTGACAGTTATAGTTGTACAGTTATAGTTTTACAGTTATAGTTTGACAGTTATAATTTGACAGTTATAGTTGTACAGTTATAATTTGACAGTTATAATTTGACAGTTATAGTTTGACAGTTATAGTTGTACAGTTATAGTTTTACAGTTATAGTTGTACAGTTATAATTTGACAGTTATAGTTTGACAGTTATAATTTGACAGTTATAATTTGACAGTTATAATTTGACAGTTATAGTTGTACTGTTATAGTTGTACAGTTATAGTTTGACAGTTATAGTTGTACTGTTATAGTTGTACAGTTATAGTTTGACAGTTATAGTTGTACAGTTATAGTTTGACAGTTATAGTTTGACAGTTATAGTTTGACAGTTATAATTTGACAGTTATAGTTGTACAGTTATAATTTGACAGTTATAATTTGACAGTTATAATTTGACAGTTATAGTTGTACAGTTATAGTTTGACAGTTGTAGTTTGACAGGTATAGTTTGACAGTTATAGTTTGACAGTTATAGTTGTACAGTTATAGTTGTACAGTTATAGTTTGACAGTTATAGTTTGACAGTTATAGTTGTACAGTTATAGTTTGACAGTTATAGTTTGACAGTTATAGTTGTACAGTTATAATTTGACAGTTATAATTTGACAGTTATAGTTTGACAGTTATAGTTGTACAGTTATAATTTGACAGTTATAGTTGTACAGTTATAATTTGACAGTTATAATTTGACAGTTATAGTTTGACAGTTATAGTTGTACAGTTATAATTTGACAGTTATAGTTGTACAGTTATAATTTGACAGTTATAATTTGACAGTTATAGTTTGACAGTTATAGTTGTACAGTTATAGTTTTACAGTTATAGTTGTACAGTTATAATTTGACAGTTATAGTTTGACAGTTATAGTTTGACAGTTGTAGTTTGAAAGGTATAGTTTGACAGTTATAATTTGACAGTTATAGTTTTACAGTTATAGTTTGACAGTTATAGTTGTACAGTTATAGTTGTACAGTTATAGTTTGACAGTTATAGTTGTACAGTTACAGTTGTACAGTTATAATTTGACAGTTATAGTTGTACAGTTATAGTTTGACAGTTATAGTTGTACAGTTATAATTTGACAGTTATAGTTGTACAGTTATAGTTGTACAGTTATAATTTGACAGTTATAGTTTGACAGTTATAGTTTGACAGTTATAGTTGTACAGTTATAATTTGACAGTTATAGTTTGACAGTTATAGTTTGACAGTTATAGTTGTACAGTTATAATTTGACAGTTATAGTTGTACAGTTATAATTTGACAGTTATAGTTGTACAGTTATATTTTGACAGTTATAATTTGACAGTTATAGTTTGGCAGTTATAATTGTACAGTTATAGTTGTACAGTTATAGTTTGACAGTTATAATTGTACAGTTATAATTGTACAGTTATAGTTTGACAGTTATAATTGTACAGTTATAGTTGTACAGTTATAGTTTGACAGTTATAGTTCGACTGTTATAGTTTGACAGTTATAGTTTGACAGTTATAGTTGTACAGTTATAGTTTGACAGTTATAGTTTGACAGTTATAGTTGTACAGTTATAGTTTGACAGTTGTAGTTTGACAGTTGTAGTTTGACAGTTATAGTTTGACAGTTATAGTTTGACAGTTATAGTTTGACAGTTATAGTTTGACAGTTATAGTTTGACAGTTATAGTTGTACAGTTATAATTTGACAGTTATAGTTTGACAGTTATAGTTTGACAGTTATAGTTGTACGGTTATAGTTTTACAGTTATAGTTGTACAGTTATAATTTGACAGTTATAGTTTGACTGTTATAGTTGTACAGTTATAGTTTGACAGTTATAGTTTGACAGTTATAGTTTGACAGTTATAGTTTGACAGTTGTAGTTGTACAGTTATAGTTTGAGAGTTATAGTTTGACAGTTATAGTTTGACAGTTATAGTTTGACAGTTATAGTTTGACAGATATAGTTTGACAGTTATAGTTTGACAGTTATAGTTTGACAGTTATAGTTTGACAGTTATAGTTGTACAGTTATAGTTTGACAGTTATAATTTGACAGTTATAGTTTGACTGTTATAGTTGTACAGTTATAATTTGACAGTTATAATTTGACAGTTATAATTTGACAGTTATAGTTTGACAGTTATAGTTGTACAGTTATAGTTTGACAGTTGTAGTTTGACAGTTGTAGTTTGACAGTTATAGTTTGACAGTTATAGTTTGACAGTTATAGTTTGACAGTTATAGTTTGACAGTTATAGTTTGACAGTTATAGTTGTACAGTTATAATTTGACAGTTATAGTTTGACAGTTATAGTTTGACGGTTATAGTTGTACGGTTATAGTTTTACAGTTATAGTTGTACAGTTATAATTTGACAGTTATAATTTGACAGTTATAGTTGTACAGTTATAGTTTGACAGTTATAATTTGACAGTTATAGTTTGACTGTTATAGTTGTACAGTTATAGTTTGACAGTTATAGTTTGACAGTTATAGTTTGACAGTTATAGTTTGACAGTTATAGTTTGACAGTTATAGTTTGACAGTTGTAGTTGTACAGTTATAGTTTGACAGTTATAGTTTGACAGTTATAGTTTGACAGTTATAGTTTGACAGTTATAGTTTGACAGTTATAGTTTGACAGTTATAGTTTGACAGTTATAGTTTGACAGTTATAATTTGACAGTTATAGTTTGACTGTTATAGTTGTACAGTTATAGTTTGACAGTTATAGTTTGACAGTTATAGTTTGACTGTTATAGTTGTACAGTTATAGTTGTACAGTTATAGTTTGACAGTTATAGTTTGACAGTTATAGTTTGACTGTTATAGTTGTACAGTTATAGTTTGACAGTTATAGTTTGACAGTTATAGTTTGACAGTTATAGTTTGACAGTTATAGTTTGACAGTTGTAGTTTGACAGTTATAGTTTGACAGTTATAGTTTGACAGTTATAGTTGTACAGTTATAATTTGACAGTTATAATTTGACAGTTATAGTTTGACTGTTATAGTTGTACAGTTATAGTTTGACAGTTATAGTTTGACAGTTATAGTTTGACAGTTATAGTTTGACAGTTATAGTTGTACAGTTATAATTTGACAGTTATAATTTGACAGTTATAGTTTGACTGTTATAGTTGTACAGTTATAGTTTGACAGTTATAGTTTGACAGTTATAGTTTGACAGTTATAATTTGACAGTTATAGTTGTACAGTTATAGTTTTACAGTTATAGTTTGACAGTTATAATTTGACAGTTATAGTTGTACAGTTATAGTTTTACAGTTATAGTTTGACAGTTATAATTTGACAGTTATAGTTGTACAGTTATAGTTTGACAGTTATAGTTTGACAGTTATAATTTGACAGTTATAGTTGTACAGTTATAGTTTTACAGTTATAGTTTGACAGTTATAGTTTGACAGTTATAGTTTTACAGTTATAGTTTGACAGTTATAGTTTGACTGTTATAGTTGTACAGTTATAGTTTGACAGTTATAGTTTGACAGTTGTAGTTTGACTGTTATAGTTGTACAGTTATAATTTGACAGTTATAGTTTGACAGTTATAGTTTGACAGTTCTAGTTTGACAGTTATAGTTTGACAGTTATAGTTTGACAGTTATAGTTTGACAGTTGTAGTTTGACTGTTATAGTTGTACAGTTATAATTTGACAGTTATAGTTTGACAGTTATAGTTTGACAGTTATAGTTTGACAGTTATAGTTTGACAGTTATAGTTTGACAGTTATAGTTTGACTGTTATAGTTGTACAGTTATAGTTGTACAGTTATAGTTTGACAGTTATAGTTTGACAGTTATAGTTTGACAGTTCTAGTTTGACAGTTATAGTTTGACAGTTATAGTTTGACAGTTATAGTTTGACAGTTATAGTTGTACAGTTATAATTTGACAGTTATAGTTTGACAGTTATAGTTTGACAGTTATAATTTGACAGTTATAATTTGACAGTTATAGTTTGACAGTTATAGTTGTACAGTTATAATTTGACAGTTATAATTTGACAGTTATAGTTTTACAGTTATAGTTGTACAGTTATAATTTGACAGTTATAATTTGACAGTTATAGTTTGACAGTTATAATTTGACAGTTATAATTTGACAGTTATAGTTTGACAGTTATAGTTGTACAGTTATAATTTGACAGTTATAATTTGACAGTTATAATTTGACAGTTATAGTTGTACAGTTATAGTTTGACAGTTATAGTTTGACAGTTATAGTTTGACAGTTATAATTTGACAGTTATAATTTGACAGTTATAGTTTGACAGTTATAGTTGTACAGTTATAGTTTTACAGTTATAGTTGTACAGTTATAATTTGACAGTTATAGTTTGACAGTTATAGTTTGACAGTTATAGTTGTACAGTTATAGTTGTACAGTTATAGTTGTACAGTTATAATTTGACAGTTATAGTTTGACAGTTATAGTTTGACAGTTGTAGTTTGACAGGTATAGTTTGACAGTTATAATTTGACAGTTATAGTTTGACAGTTATAGTTGTACAGTTATAATTTGACAGTTATAGTTTGACTGTTATAGTTTGACAGTTATAGTTGTACAGTTATAGTTTGACAGGTATAGTTTGACAGTTATAGTTTGACAGTTATAGTTGTACAGTTATAGTTTGACAGTTATAGTTTGACAGTTATAATAGTACAGTTATAATTTGACAGTTATAGTTTGACAGTTATAGTTTGACAGTTATAGTTGTACAGTTATAGTTTGAAAGGTATAGTTTGACAGTTATAGTTTGACAGTTATAGTTGTACAGTTATAGTTTGACAGTTATAGTTTGACAGTTATAGCTGTACAGTTATAGTTGTACAGTTATAGTTTGACAGTTATAGTTTGCTGTTTTAGATTGACAGTTACAGTTTGACTGTTGAAGTGAAAAACTATTTTTTAGATATTGAGACACCATGGCAGGGGGCTACTGGATGAGATCTATAGGCTGGTATCTCTGGTGTTTTTTCTTTAGAGTTGCTGTGCTGCACTGAGCTGTGTGTGTGTTTGTGTGTGTGTGCTGGTCTCTGTACAGTACAGCTTAAGCAGCAAGTCAAACGGCCAACCATCAGGCAGCAGCAGCTATCTTCCCTACAGGGAACGTTCAATAATAAATGATGCCCCACTTGAAGAAGACATCTTGGAATCTGTTTTTCCTCTTCTGGAGAGATGCACCTGGGTCTTATCCTCAGCAGAGAGTTGATGTGTGGCACACCAGTCACTAGGCAGAAGTGTTGAGTTGTTTTATTTTCCACCACTGTAATATACTGTACTATATTGTAATGTACTGTATTGTACAATATTATACAATACTTTACTATACTCTGCTATATTATGCTGTACTAAGCTAAACTGTACTATACTATATTATAATATACAGTATTTTACTGTACTATACTGTACTATGTTATATTACACTATACTGTACTATACTACAATATATTATACTAATACTATAATATGCAGTACAATACTGTCTTGTAATGCACTATATGATTTTATACTAACACTAATACTATACCATATTATAATATGCTGTACTTTACTATACTATAGTATACTATACTGTACTCTACTATAGTATACTGTACTATACTCTCCTATAGTATACTGTACTGTACTCTACTATAGCATACTATACTGTACTCTACTATAGTATACTGTACTATACTCTATTATAGTATACTGTACTGTACTCTACTATAGTATACGATACTGTACTCTACTATAGTATAATGCACTATACTCTACTATAGTATACTATACTGTACTCTACTATAGTATACTATACTGTACGCTACTATAGTATACTATACTGTACTCTACTATAGTATACTGTACTATACTCTACAATTGTATACTATACTGTACTCTACTGTAGTATACTATACTGTACTCTACCATAATATACTGTACTGTACTCTATCATAGTATACTGTACTATACTCTACTATAGTATACTATACTTTACTATACTATAGTATACTATACTGTACTCTGCTATAGTATACTACACTATACGCTACTTTAGTATACTATACTATACTCTACTATAGTGTACTATACTTTACTATACTATAGTATACTACACTGTGATCTACTATAGTATACTGTACTATACTCTACTATATTATACTATACTGTACTCTACTATAGTATACTGTACTATACTCTACTATAGTATACTATACTTTACTATACTATAGTATACTGTACTGTACTCTACTATAGCATACTGCACTCTACTCTACTATAGTGTACTGTACTCTACTATAGTATACTGTACTATACTATAGTATACTGTACTATACTATTCTATAAAATAGAATAAATGGCTGGTGGAAGTTATTCTCGCCATAATTTCACTTCTTTGTAACAATGTGTAAATATTTGGAGTGAGTATAATGCTAATTCATCATGAAAGTATACAGAATACAGACTATAGATTATATAATGCAGAATATAGAATACAGAATATAGAAAACGGAATATAGAATATAGCCACTAAGGAAAGTGGTGGTTTCTTTCTAGCTGTCCTCTCTCTCTCGTGCTCTCTGTCTCTCTTTCTATCTTTGTCTATCCCTCTCTCTCTCTCTCTCTGTCTCTCTTTCTATCTTTGTATATCCCTCTCTCTCTCTCCAACTCTCTCTCTCTCTCTCTCGCTCTCTGTCTCTCTGTCTCTCTCTCTCTCTGTCTCTCTCTCTCTCTCTCAATTCAATTCAATTCAAGGGGCTTCATTGGCATGGGAAACATGTGTTAACATTGCCAAAGCAAGTGAGGTAGATAATATACAAAAGTGAAATAAACAATAAAAATTAACAGTAAACATTACACATACAGAAATTTCAAAACAATAAAGACATTACAAATGTCATATTATATATACAGTGTTTTAACAATGTACAAATGGTTAAAGAACACCAGGGAAAATAAATAAGCATACATATGGGTGGTATTTACAATGGTGTTTGTTCTTCACTGGTTGCCCTTTTCTTGTGGCAACAGGTCACAAATCTTGCTGCTGTGATGGCACACTGTAGAATTTCACCCAGTAGATATGGGAGTTTATCAAAATCGGATTTGTTTTCGAATTCTTTGTGGATCTGTGTAATCTGAGGGAAATATGTCTCTCTAATATGGTCATACATTGGACAGGAGGATAGGAAGTGCAGCTCAGTTTCCACCTCATTTTGTTGGCAGTGTGCACATAGCCTTTCTCTCTCTCTCTCTCTCTCTCTGTCTTTCTCTCTCTCTGTCTCGCTCTCTCTCTCTCTGTCTCTCTCTGTCTCTCTCTCTCTCTGTCTCTCTCTCTGTCTCTCTCTCTCTCGCGCACTCTCTGTCTCTCTCTTGGTCTCTCTCTCTCTCTCTGTCTCTCTCTCTCTCGCGCACTCTCTGTCTCTCTCTTGGTCTCTCTCTCTCTCTTGGTCTCTCTCTTGGTCAATCTCTATCAATTTCAATTCAATTTAAGGGCTTTATTGGCATGGGAAACATATGTTTACATTACCAAAGCAAGTGAAATAGATAAACACTTAGTGAAATAAATAATTTAAAATGAACAGTAAACATCAAACTTACAACATTTCCAAAAGAATAAAGATATTTTAGATGTCATATTATGTCTATATCCAGTGTTGTAGCAATGTGCAAAAGGGAAAATAAATAAACATAAATGTGGGTTGTATTTACAATGGTGTTTGTTTTTCACTAGTTGCCCTTTTCTTGTGGCAACAGGTCAAAAATGTTGCTGCTGTGATTGCACACTGTTTTATGTAATCTGAGGGAAATATGTGTCTCTAATATGGTCATATACAAGGCAGGAGATTAGAAAGTGCAGTTCAGTTTCCACCTCATTTTGTGGGAAGTGTGCACATAGCCTGTCTTCTCTTGAGAGCCAGGTCTGCCTACGGTGGCCTTTCTCAATAGCAAGGCTATGCTCACTGAGTCTGTACATAGTCAAATATTTTCTTAATTTTGGGTCAGTCACAGCGGTCAGGTATATTTCCAAAGTGTATTTCTTTAATGTTTTAGTAATTGACCATAGTGAAGGCGTAGACTCAGGTTGTCTGGGTCTCTATGTTTTTGGTTGGATAGGTTTCTCAATCTCTTTCTTATGTTTTTGCGTTCTTCATCCTACCATTTGTCGTTGTTGTTAATTTTCTTAGGTTGTCTGCTTGATGTTTTTAGATTTGATATTTAAGATGAGAGGTCAAGTACACTGTTTAGGTTTTCTACTGCCAAATGTACACCTTCACTCTTTCACAGTGAAACATTTTTATCCATGAAATTGTCTGGAAGGGATTGAATTTGTTGTTGTCTAATTGTTTTTGGTAGATTTCGACACTGTTTTCCTTCCATCTGTAGAATTTCTTCATATTATTCCGTTCCTTTGGCTTTCATACCTCATGATACCTATTTTACATTTATTTAACTAGGCAAGGCAGTTAAGGACACATTCTTTTTACAATAACGGCCTACCCCCCCAGGCCAAACCCTCCCCTAACCCGGATGAAGCTGGGACAAATGTGCGCCGCCCTATGAGACTCCCGATTGTGGCCAGTTGTGACACAGCCTGAAAATTAACCAGGGGGTCTGTAGTGACGGCTCTAGCACTGCAATGCAGTGCCTTAGACCACTGTGCCACTCGGGAGGTCTGTAACCAGTGATGGAAAGTCTCTGTGTTCTAGTTGGTGTGTTTGTGTACATATATGCATGGATACCTGCTCGTC
The DNA here is from genome assembly GCF_057628025.1 of Oncorhynchus mykiss. Lineage (NCBI taxonomy): Eukaryota > Metazoa > Chordata > Actinopteri > Salmoniformes > Salmonidae > Oncorhynchus > Oncorhynchus mykiss. The sequence continues at coordinate 85,638,627 of NC_143025.1, read as the reverse complement.
GAACCTCTCATTCCAAAATCATGGGCATTAATATATAGTTGGTCCCCCCTTTGCTGCTATAACAGCCTCTCATCTTCTGGGAAGGCTTTCCACTAGATGTTAGAACATTGCTGCGAGGACTTGCTTCCATTCAGCCACAAGAGCATTAGTGAGGTCGGACACTGATGTTGGGTGATTAGGCCTGGCTCGCAGTCGGCGTTCCAATTCATCCAAAAGGCTTTTGAGCAGGGTTAAGATCAGGGCTCTGTGCAGGCCAGTCAAGTTCTTCCACACCGATCTCAACAATTCAGTTCTGTTTGGACCTCTCTTTGTGCACTGGGGCATTGTCATGCTGAAAGAGGAAAGGACCTTCATCACGCTGTTGCCACAAAGTTGGAAGCACAGAATCATCTAGATTGTCATTGTATGCTGTAGCGTTAAGATATCCCTTCATTGGAACTAAGGGTCCTAACCCAAACCATGAAAAACATCCCCAGACCGTTATTCCTCCTCTACCAAACTTTGCAGTAGGCACTATGCATTAGGGCAGGTAGCGTTGTCCTGGCATCTGCCAAACCCAGGTTCATCAGTCGGACTGCCAGTTGTCGAAGTGTGATTCATCACTCCAGAGATTTTACTCGCGTTTCCACTTGAGTAAAATGGTGGTGAGCTTTACGCCACTCTAGCCGACACTTGGCATTGGTTATCTTGGGCTGGTTAGCATCTGCTCGGCCATGGAAACCCATTCCATGAAGCTCCTGATGAACAGTTCTGGTGCTGACGTTGCTTCCAGAGGCAGTTTGGAACTCGGGAGTGAGTGTTGCAACCAAGGACAGAAGATTTTTACATGCTACACGCTTCAGCACTCTGCAGTCCCCTTCTGTGAGCTTGTTTGGCCTACCACTTCGTGGCTGAGCAGTGATTGCTGCTAGACAGTTCCGCTTCAAAATAACAGCACTTACAGTTGACCGGGGCTGCTCTAGCAGGGCAGAAATTTGATGAACTGAGTTGTTGGAAAGGTGGCATCCTATGACTGTACCACGTTGAAAGTCACTGACCTCTTCAGTAAGGCCGTTCTACTGCCAATGTTTGTCTATGAAGATTGCATGAATGTGTGCTAGAATTTATACACCTGTCAGCATGGCGTG
>NC_143025.1:85630000-85632500 GCF_057628025.1 Oncorhynchus mykiss | reverse complement strand
CCCTTTCCATAGTGTTGAAACTCTAACCCTTTCCATAGTGTAGAAACTCTAACCCTTTACATAGTGTTGAAACTCTAACCCTTTCCATAGTGTAGAAACTCTAACCCTTTCCATAGTGTTGAAACTCTAACCCTTTACATAGTTTAGAAACTCTAACCCTTTCCATAGTATAGAAACTCTAACCCTTTACATAGTTTAGAAACTCTAACTCTAACCCTTTCCATAGTGTAGAAACTCTAACCCTTTCCATAGTTTAGCAAATCTAACTCTAACCCTTTCCATAGTGTAGAAACTCTAACCCTTTCCATAGTATAGAAACTCTAACCCTTTACATAGTTTAGCAAATCTAACTCTAACCCTTTCCATAGTGTAGAAACTCTAACCCTTTCCATAGTATAGAAACTCTAACCCTTTACATAGTTTAGAAACTCTAACTCTAACCCTTTCCATAGTGTAGAAACTCTAACCCTTTACATAGTTTAGCAAATCTAACTCTAACCCTTTCCATACTGTAGAAACTCTAACTCTAACCCTTTCCATAGTGTAGAAACTCTAACCCTTTCCATAGTGTTGAAACTCTAACCCTTTCCATAGTGTTGAAACTCTAACCCTTTCCATAGTGTAGAAACTCTAACCCTTTACATAGTTTAGCAACTCTAACCCTTTACATAGTTTAGAAACTCTAACTCTAACCCTTTCCATAGTGCAGAAACTCTAACCCTTTCCATAGTTTAGCAAATCTAACTCTAACCCTTTCCATAGTTTAGAAAATCTAACTCTAACCCTTTCCGTGGTGTTGAAACTCTAACTCCAACCCTTTCCATAGTGTAGAAACTCCAACCCTTTACATAGTTTAGAAACTCTAACCCTTTCCATAGTGTTGAAACTCTAACCCTTTCCATAGTGTAGAAACTCTAACCCTAACCCTTTCCATAGTGTAGAAACTCTAACTCCAACCCTTTCCATAGTATAGAAAATCTAACGCTTTCCATAGTGTAGAAACTCTAACCCTAACCCTTTCCACAGTGTAGAAACTCTAACTCTAACCCTTTCTATAGTGTAGAAACTCTAACTCTAACCCTTTTCATAGTGTTGAAACTCTAACCCTTTCCATAGTGTAGAAACTCTAACTCTAACCCTTTCCATAGTGTTGAAACTCTAACCCTTTCCATAGTGTAGAAACTCTAACCCTTTCCATAGTGTTGAAACTCTAACCCTTTCCATAGTGTTGAAACTCTAACCCTTTCCATAGTGTAGAAACTCTACCTCTAACCCTTTCCATAGTTTAGAAACTCTAACTCTAACCCTTTCCATAGTGTTGAAACTCTAACTCCAACCCTTTCCATAGTGTAGAAACGCCAACCCTTTACATAGTTTAGAAACTCTAACTCTAATCCTTTCCATAGTGTTGAAACTCTAACCCTAACCCTTTCCAGAGTTTAGAAACTCCAACCCTTTCCATAGTGTAGAAACTCTAACCCTAACCCTTTCCATAGTGTTGCAACTCTAAATCTAACCCTTTCCATAGTGTAGAAACTCTAACCCTAACCCTTTCCATAGTGTTGCAACTCTAAATCTAACCCTTTCCATAGTGTAGAAAATCTAACCCTTTCCATAGTGTTGAAACTCTAACCCTTTACATAGTTTAGAAACTCTAACTCTAACCCTTTCCATAGTGTAGAAACTCTAACCCTTTACATAGTGTTGAAACTCTCACCCTTTACATAGTTTAGCAACTCTAACTCCAACCCTTTCCATAGTGTAGAAACTCTAACCCTAACCCTTTCCATAGTTTAGAAACTCTAACTCTAACCCTTTCCATAGTGTTGAAACTCTAACCCTTTCCATAGTGTTGAAACTCTCACCCTTTACATAGTTTAGCAACTCTAACTCCAACCCTTTCCATAGTGTAGAAACTCTAACCCTAACCCTTTCCATAGTGTTGCAACTCTAACTCTAACCCATTCCATAGTGTAGAAAATCTAACCCTTTCCATAGTGTTGAAACTCTCACCCTTTACATAGTTTAGCAACTCTAACTCCAACCCTTTCCATAGTGTAGAAACTCTAACCCTAACCCTTTCCATAGTGTTGCAACTCTAACTCTAACCCATTCCATAGTGTAGAAAATCTAACCCGTTCCATAGTTTAGCAACTCTAACTCTAACCCTTTCCATAGTGTTGAAACTCTAACCCTTTCCATAGTGTAGAAACTCTAACCCTTCCCATAGTTTAGAATCTCTAACTCTAACCCTTTCCAGAGTTTAGAAACTCTAACCCTTTCCAGAGTTTAGAAACTCTAAGAAAATGCATGTTGGTGTATTTATAAATGACTCAGGTTCTGAGAAATTTGGTTCCTCTATCTGCCTGCGGTGGGCGATTATTCCCAGACAATACATGTGCATAATTGCTTACTTGGTTCAAATTATTGCAGGAAGACAATTGGAATTTTTCCAAAGCAAGTCTAATCAAGCATTACCCCTCTTTGGCTCCTTTAAGTC